>NW_009231456.1:0-17241 GCF_000690835.1 Fulmarus glacialis
CCCGTTCCCCTCTCTGTTAGCCCCTCTTTGCCGTGACAAGGTACAGCCCCAGGCTGAGGGGCAGAGCTGTGAGCGAGGTCAGCTCCTCTAGCAGAGGGCTGCTCACCCCAGCGCCTCATCCTGAGAGGTGAAGGTGGGGGTGCTCGACCAGGCTGGTACCCCCGCTTGCCTTGTATGGAGCATCCTGGGCTGCGGAGGGACGGAGAGAGGGGTTTCCCTCCCCAGGGCAGGTTTTCCCGGCTTGCAGGACTTAAACCAACTGACAGGCTTAGTGAGCCGGAAATTCCCTGTCGCTGCAAATACAAGAAGTGCCAAAGCAGAGGCTGAGAAGCAGTCTTCTTCCGCTGGCGAGGGGGGGTTGCTTGGCAATAGCTAGAAAAAGCCCTAGAGAAAGTTAAAGGAGGAAATCCAGCCACTTAAGCATTTTGTTCTTATGTGTTTTGACAGCTGATTTTTTTTTTTCTTTTCTTAATAGCTTAGTCTCTCAGAGCCTGCTTCTCGCTCCCCTCCCATCCCTCTGCTCTTTGGGAGCTGCAGCAGTTTCATAGGTGATTAGAAAATGAACTGATCTGCCCTCTCCAGATTTATTGTTATTAATATATGCTGGTTTCCCAGAGAGCAGGCTGAAAAAGCAACACAGGGTGTTTGCTCCTCTAAAGCACCAAAAATGTGAAGGAGAAACCTGGTGGTTGTGGACCATGGGGCTGGGTGTCTGATGCAGGTTTCTCCTGTGGGACCATCCCAGGACTTACTGCCCCATGCCCGAGTGGGGGGTTCCTGCAAAAATCCACTTTCTTCGAGGTTTTGGGGAGAAGCAGGGTGCGTGTGTGTTGTGACACCCATGGGTTGGTGTCACCCTTGCCAGTGTTGGATCTGGGCAGGGTGGTAGAGAAGGTGTGGGGCAGCCGGGGGTTGCTGTGCCCCTGCACACTGTGTCTCCAGCAGTGCCTCTGGGGCAGACCTGGTTGCAGAGACAGGGATCTCATCTCTGTGCGGCTGGAAGCAGGAGATTGCCACAGCTGATGCTGGGCAAATTTCTGTCTCTTTTTAATGTTTTAAGGTTTTTAATGACAGAGGAGGAGAGAGCAGCGCGAGGCAGGTGATCACTGGAAGTGCTGGTTATTGCAGATGTGGAGCTGGTTCTGCCGCCCTCGTGTACCTGGAGTTACAGGGCCCAGCTGCTGCAGGGGGCGGGATCGGTGGCTTGGGGGCTGCGTCTCCCACGGTCCTTTGGGCTTTGGGAGGCCTTGCTGCTCCCCAGGGATTTCCCTCTGCTCCTCTGCCTTGGGTGATATCCCAGAGGGTGGCAGGTGGCTGGGTCAGGCAAGAGGGTCCAAAGCGCCCTGAGAAGCAGCAGCGAGGGTGGTGGTGGGCAGCCCTGGCTGCTGCTGGATGGGAGCAGCCTGGTAAGCTGGAAACGCAGTGTCAGAGACCTGGCTGCTAAATATAGTCCCCGGGCGTGATCAAAGAAGGCAGGGCCCCTGCACACTCCCACTCACTTGCCTCCTCCCATTTCCCCCCCTTGAGCTTTGAAGAGGAAAACCTCTCCTTCCTCTGGCTGTTTGGGCTGTGCTGGAGCAGGCAGCCACTCTTATGGTGGAGATTTTGACCTAGAAGCAAAGGGGGACCTTTTTGGGCATGGTGAGCTCAAAGGGCGGCAGCAAGGAGGGCGCAGGGGGCCTGTGCATGCATGTGGCACGTCTCAGATGCCAGGGCAGCACTGGGGTCCGACTGGGGTCTGCCAGCCTCAGCAGCCCTCGCTTGTTGGGGTTTTCTCCTCGGCTGCAGCTTTTTGAGAAGGAATAAAGAGTGCAATTGCTGGGAGCCAGGAAGGTGTTTTTTGGGGCTCCTCTCCCAAAAGTGTATGTTGATTGCCCTCTGCTCGCATCGCTCAGTGAAAGCATTGGGACACAAGGGCACTTCTCAAAGCCCTGGGACTTGGCAAAGGGGAAACTGAGGCACGGGGCAGTTGTGCATCCTGAGCAGCTGCAAAGCCCCAGATAGTGTCCGTGTCCCATGTCCTGCTCCTGCTGTCGGCTGCCCCCAGGAGCAGTGAGAGCTGGAGACTCTGTCCCTCCTCAGTGCCGGTCCCCTCCTGGGAGAGAGCCGAGCCAGCACTGGCCTGGGGGAGCTGATGTGTGCTTCTCCTTCCCCTGTGGGAGGATGGTTCAGCATCTGGCAGCTCTGCTCAGGGCAAAGTCCTTCTTGTTCAGCTTGGTGTTGGTCACCCGAGGAGATGGGTGCTGGATTGGGTGGGGAGTGGGGTATGGCCCTGGGGGATACTGCAGCGAAAGTATGTGCAGAGAAGGAGTTTAGTGCTCAGTTTTTCCTGTGGTAACCTGGAATCTTATCGTTAAAATGTGTGTTTTGTTTTTAGAAAACCTCATTTTTCCTTGAAGTGTATGAACACAAAACTGTGTTCCCAGCCCTCCAAAAAACTTTACTTCTGGATGGAAAATAATTTTTTTTTTCACTAGTTTTTAGGGTATACTGAACTGCTCTTCTCCCACAGGTGTGCTGAACTATTGCCCTTTCCTTGCTATCAACTGAGGCAATAGATGCTAAGCTCATGCTTTGCTCCCAGGACACATAGGAGTTTTTTCCTTTTTCACCCTGCCAGGCAGCAGTTCCCACCTGCAGCAGCCCCGTTCCCTTGTCCCTGCCAGCTGGGCTTCATGGGACACCCCGTTCTCTGGGACGACTCCGACAGTGTCTGTCTTTTGGGTTGTTTCAGCCCGTATTTTAGCTGTCTTACAGCACGTGTGTTGTCCCTGTGCAGGTGCCAGTTTGGAAGAGCTACCACTTTCGCTCAGCTTTCTTTTTCTCTGTGTGAAACCCCAGGGTGCTCAAGCAATCTGAGGAAATCAAAAAAGATGTGGCCGTTTTGGGGACTGGACCTGAACCGAGTCCGCTGTGACCTGCTCTTCACAGAAGCCATCAATCAAAGGATGCAGGTTCCCAACAGGCTGAAGGTAGCAGATAGCTTCAGCCCTGTGGATGAGGAGCCAATGACAGAGGATGTCCCTCCTTCCTTTCGGATGCACATCCCTGATAGGATTTCTCTTGCAGGTAATGTCCTGGATTGTCTTTTGGGGTGGCTGAAGGTTGGTGGGGCTCTACAACATCCTAGGGAGTAGGATCCCTTTATAAAGTCCCCAGTGGTTTGCTTTGCAAGAGGAGAGGACAGGGGCAGATACTGTAGTCAGCTTTCTTCTGGAAGTTAGGACAGGGTGGTGGAGAGATGCTTGGGGAGAGGTGGGCAAAGGTGACCAACAGAAGGCAGGAGGGGCATTAGTTCCAAAAGGTGAGGGGCAAAATGTGGAGGCATCTCCCTCCACATCTCTTACAGTTCCCTCTTGGCCTTTGGTAGGCTCCCTGCTTTGGGATGCAGAGACATACGGCCCTGTTTTTTTGAAAAACAGCTCCCAAACCTCAGTTTCCTGGAGCAGTGTGTCCGGTTGCTTTCCAGTCCATGCTTCTCTGGGCTGTCCTGCCGTTCACACCTGCGGGACATGGTTTTTGATGTACGTCTGGTAACACTAGACACAGGGTTGGCTCTCCTACATGGAGATCTCTCTTCTCTCCTGTCCTGAGGGCATTCAGGTTGGTTTAATTCTTCCCTCTCTCCTCTCTGTAGAAATGTCAGATGCCAGTTTGAGGCCCATCCTGCTAAAAATCTGTCATGGTGCACATGTCCCCGGACTCCTCTGCGCAGCCCACCTGCCTCAGGGAGCTCCCTTTTCTGCACATAGCCAGCAGATCAAGCTCCCAGAAACGCAAACGATCGGTACTGTATTGAGAGCGGACGGGATTGCCTGTGGTGGGAAGGGGGAGCAATCCCAGTGTTGGGTTTCTCCAGAGGTCTGTTATCAGCCCAAGCCAGAATTCATCTTCCAGAGTGCTACCTCCTCCTAGGAGGTCCTAGGAGTCCTAGGAGCAAGGGTGTAGGGGTGGTAGGATCTCTTTCAGTCCCATAACCAGTACATATCTGTGTGCTGGGACATCGATTCAGCCAGATCTCCTACCGTATTTTGTGAGCAGGAGATAGGCTGAGGTAGGTGAGTCCCTCCGCAATCTCCTCCTGCTACTTTTGAAGTCCCTTTTCAACCACTGTTTCTCCTGGATGAAGTACGAGTCAGAGGTGTTTCATCATTGCAGTGTAGAGGGTTCTGGTGTCAGAGCTGATAGCAGATTTTGACCTTGTGTGAAACTAATTCAAAGAACGGCCCCTGACATGGGCAGGCAAAGGCTTGGTTTGGCTGCTGGAGCTACTGATCTCCCTTCTCAAGTGCTTTCACCTCCCTGAGATTAAAGAGCCATTACCGGACGCATTAGGTTGAGGATTTTTGATCTGAATAGAGATCAGATCAGCAGGCTCCTTGCTGATGACCCTCACCGTGCTCCGAGCGTGTCACCCCACCTGCTCCAGCATCAGCTCACCAGGTTTGGGGCTCATGTAATGCTCCCACCACCAAGTGCTTTCCCCATGCTGATGGGCTCCTGGCACTGCAGACCACGCAGGGCACAGGGCTGGGCTCACCCTGTGCAGGGTCTCTGCGCTAACACGGTTGTGTTTGATGCTAACAGGGCCATCACAGCAGCAGGTCACGACGGGAGAGGACTCCAAGTGACTGTGCCCAGCTGGCCTTGCACAGCCCGGGCCAGCACCATGAGCGGTGAGCATGAATCCAGAGCCATCTGGGGTGGGTGGGGATCAGCATCTCCAGTTGTCTGTGCTGCTTTGATGCTCTCTGGTGTCAGTGCCCTGAGGTGGGGGGTATCCAGATTGGGACAAGGCAGTGCCTGGCAAGTCCTACTCTTGCACGAGAGGAACGTGGCTTCTGGCATCAGAGAGGTTTGTGCCAGGCAGCATTGAAGGCAGCTCTGTTTGTCCCCAGGGTGATGAGCTCTGTGCTGAGACACAGCGGAAGAACACGTCCCCTCTCACAGCAGGCTGGGAGCGCTGTCGATCCTTGCCTGGCCACTGGGCCAAGAGGACCTCGCTACCCACTCTGGCTTGTCCTGGTCTCTCTGGCTCTGCCCATCTTCCTCTCTGTGCTTTGCAACGTGCTCTCCTGCTCCAGCACCAGCATGGCAGAGTGCTGGGGCCTACGGGCAGGTGACCACTGGCAAACGAAGCACCAGGGCTTAAATGGGTTTGTACAAGGGTTGTTGAAACTTGCGGTGCCTTGCAGACAGGGTGGGCTAAGAGCACAATTGCTTTTCAGCTCTTTGAGTGTAGCTTGTGAACAGTAGCATGGTGATAGTGATCCTCTCCTCATGACCTTGGGCTCTGGAGTCTCTCCAGTGGAGAAATTGTCTCTAACTTAATCCCAGAGCAGAGCCACCTTTCCCCCTAGAAGTCCAGGTTGTCCTGGGTGGCAGGAGAGCTGCCTTCTGCAACCCCCGTGAGAGCAGCTGGTGAAGGTCTGGTTATCACACAGCCATGGTTGGCTCCAGAGGAGTCAGGCGACTGCCTCTGAGCCTGGGGGGCTGCTGGAGGGGGTTCTCCCACTTGGTGACATGGGGGTCTGGGTGCCAATGGCATTGCCCAGAGATGCTTGGAGCTGCTGAAGAGATGAAGGGCACTGCCAAACGCCAGGCTGTGCCCGTGCTGTATGAGACCGGGAAATAACAGACATGATTCTGTGTGCACCCCAGGCCGGATGCGTGCCCCCTGCCCGCGCACAGTGCCCCGCTCCCCCTCCTTGCGGAGACAGGCAGGATCTACTCCATGCAGAACATCTTCCAGACCATGTACCTCCTGGGGCAGGTGCTCTTCCACCGTGTCCAGGACTCTCTGCAAGACCCAGTGCCATCCAGGTGACTTTGGTTCATCTTGAGCCACTTCCCTGTCACTCTGCAAGGACTTGCCTTTGCCTTGCTAAGGCATGAGGCCAGGCACGAGCTCTGTAAATGGCAGGCTGCACGGCGCAGGAGCAGGATGGTCCTGCATGGCTGCCCCAGACTCTCCTCACCTCTCCTGTCTGCCAGCTCTGGGTGCCTGGCCCAGGAGCGCCTGGTGCAGCCAGCCTGGGTGCGCCTTGCTAACCCAGCCCAGCTTGTGTCTCCTGCTTAGCTTAACACTGGACCCCCGGGCATCCCGAGTGATCGAACGCCGCCTGTGACATTGCTGGGATTTCAGCTGCTCTTCACTGCTAAGCAAGTGCTAGTTTTTCTGCATGCCTTGATAGCTTGATGGAGAGCAACGTGTGAAGGGAATCAAAATCCAGAACAGATGGCCTGACCCAGGCCCTGTCCCCGAGACACCCTCTCCTGCAGGCTCCTAGCACCCTTGGCTGTATCTTGGTCACTCTTAATTAACCTTTTCCATGAACTGGCTGCACCGAGTTGCTCATCCCATAGCCGATGCCTCTGGCCAGGGTGCAGCATGCCTGCGTGCTCACTGGGGCAGTTATGCAACGACCTCAATATCTCCGGATGTGCTGGAGCAACTATCTCCACCACACTCTTATCCGTGCAAGTGCAGTAAATTTAACATGTTTAAAGACATCTTTGCAGCCTTAAGGTGTCCCCACTGCTCTAAGGCTGCTGAGCACCCGGAGGAACGTCTGAATACTTCTAATTCTCCTTGAGCAAAGCCTCCAGGCAGAAAGGGAGGAGAGTGAGCATCCATCATCGGTGCCATCAGTGACACATCCTGCCTTCCCTCCCCAGCTGGTGCAGAGGTGCAGGCAGCAGAGCTGGCTTCTGCCTGCAGACAATGCAAAGTGATGTCCCTGCTTTTAACCACAGTAGGCTGACTGTCTTCAAATGTCACTTGTTTTTAAACAAAGTCTGGACATGCCAACAGATCTGGTTAGTGGCTATGTAAGACCTTCTTCCTCCTCCCATCAGCAGGAGAGGAGGTTTAGGCCATGGTACCATGAGAGGTGGTAGCTTATGGAGCTGCTGTAAGGCAGTGGGATGAGTCTCTGTTGTGAATGTTTTAGAGGCCGCTTAAAGAATCACCGTCAAAGGTATTAGCAGAAAGTGATTTTAATAGTAATTTATAAAAGTGTGACTTAACAGAGTTTTATGGCAAAGTTCACTCTACTACTTACTACATGGATGAAACATATAAAGGAAAATCGTGTTATAATTGAGCTAGAATGAGACCAAGGATGAAAAGGGTAAAGGAGACTCTCTCGTTGAGTCACGAGGTTCAGAGTAGACCCGGCTGGATCTACCCTTAGTCCCAGACTTGGTCAACGGTTTATGTCTAAGAGATTATAAGTGTTTAGGAGCAGTCTAAGGTTCATTCACAGTTTTAAGGTGGATCACAAGATTTTAGCAGCACTTAGTCATTAACTAATTTAACATTTACAAAGTAAGTTAGTAGAGTCTACTACAATCACAACAAGGTTATGCTTACTATTAGTTCACACACACACAGAGAAATATATATAAATGTACAAAAGGTACCTGTTAAAAATTCCCCTCGAGTTCAGTGAAGAAATATTCACGTCAAATGTCTCGGCATTTCTCAACGGCTGAGGGTCGAGCCTCGAGGAGTGAAGGGTTTCAGCCCAGGTCCCGTGGCAGTTGGTAACAGTCCTCCGAATATCGCAAACTTGGGAGTTCGCAAGCTCTGAGAGGCATCCCACTCAGAGGGAGATGCTGGGTGCAGCCCGCTGCGGTCCAGGAGAGCTCAAAGGGTCTCACTTAGGACCACCTTTATAGGTTCACAAGATGATTGGCTTTAGTCATCTGTAAATTTCTGTCCTGGCCACAGTCCCAGGTGGTAGCTACTAAAAAATTCTCAAGGTTTCAGTGTTGTTCCACTTGAGCTACGACTCAGATAAGGGTATCAGGGAATGACACCTAGGCCAGGCAGTAGGGGTACATTCCCAACCTCAGCTATGCAAACTTTCTGATACGGTCAAGGAGCGCTTAACCACCAGACTCAGTACACCAAGGCCAAGGTTTTACGGGAATTTCTGAGGTCAACAAGTGGCCCAGGAGAAGGGCGTGGGTGGGGGGAATGCACCACCACAGTCCATGGCCTCTCCCCAGGTCTCAATCTCCCTTTGAAACCAGCTGTCTTGAAACACCTCTTCTTGGTATTTGCATTACTTCAGATGCATATGGGTATCTCTTCAATACGACAACTTTGTAACCCTACGCAACAATAAAAATAAAAAAATGACTGAGCTGGCTTGTTTGTCCTGAAATTTTAATAAAGAAAAGTCTGGTCTCAGATAGAGACTGGAATATTTGCCTGACAGTGACCTCTTGAAGGGTATGAGCCATCAGAGGGTAATTTCTAGTCTCTACTCTAAAGGACGTTCACCTGTATCAACTGGGATTTTTCAGTCAAAAGCTGCAGGATGTGTCCCTATTTAATGACTCTGTGCTGGGGGAAATTTGATTTTCTTTGTGTTGTGACTTTCATTTTACACTGCAGCTACATTACGTGGAGGTATTATCTCACAAATGTATTTTCAGACAGAGATTCACTGAATCTCCACATGCAGTTCTGGCTTGTCTTCAGCGAGATCAACATCATGTTGCAAACAGGAATAAATATCCTCTCCTCCCCAAGGTCTCCGAAGGAGCGGTGTCAGATGCTTGGTATCAGCAAGTGCCCACGCGAGTTATTGGTGTGCATAGGGGAGTTTTGATTATAGAAGAACTGATGTAGGGCTAGTCTATGATGATAGGAACAACAGACCAAACATGGCAGTTTTGATTTTTCTCACTGTGGATCTACTTTATTTTGTGGCGCAGTGCTGTGGGCCCTGCGGCAAGGCTGTGTCTCCAGGGGATGCCCTGGAGATCCGTGGTCTGTGCTGCCTCTGCCAGTGCAGCAGCTAATCCCAGCGGTAGCCCCTTTGTTTCCAGGGACGGAAGAAAGTGGTGCATGCTTGGGTTGCTTGTTTATGTCTCAAGTTGCAGGTAAAATTTGCTATAAGAGCAAAAAGGATGCTTTTTTTTGTCGGGGGTGGGGGGCAGGGAGAGTGAGCTTGTGCTATCTGGAGATACTGGAGAGGAACAAATCCTTGTCTCGGCAAACACAGGACCCTTTTCTGCTGGCTGATGCACTTGCTCAGATAGTTCCCCCCAGTTGATGGCTGCGTCCCACCAGCGGGATCCTCACCTGCTGATGTAAATGAGATCATCCCTCCATTTCGGCATTAGCCCTGTGATACATATTTACCTGACTGGCTCTAAAGGTGATTTATCCAGCCCTCAATGAAGTCCTCTGACTATAGAGAATGGATACTTGGTAAATATCATGTTTTCTCTCTGTTGGACCTCTAAAGAAATACAAGCATGCGTTTTCCCTGTTGTATGCCATGGCATGAGCTGTATGTTTTGTTGTGATCATTATGGGGTGCATGGTGGAGGGCTATAAATATGCATGATGGGGGTTAAGAAGAGATGAGTAGATCCTGTGCAGGTGCTGTTTCCTTTCTCCTGATGCTGCACCCAGACAGCACATCCTGGGCACGCATACGCTACCTGCATGGCTCGGCTCCCCGTGGCAGTGCTGCATGTGCGAGAAGGCAATTGCACCTCTCAAGCAGTGTTTGTCCGTCTGCATCTCTGTTTTTCTTCCCCAGTTCCCAGGAGGCTGGCCCAGCCCTGGAGAATGCCTTGGAGGAGGTCGGAGTGGCTGAGATGGCAGCAATGAGAAAGCAGGTGAGATGGGGTGAAGGGCTGCAAATGTTTTGTGGGAAAGCCATAGGAGGGTGGGAAAGGGGGCTCCAGGGATCTGTTGCTCAGTCCCGATGGGCTGGTGTTGCCAAGCTAGTCCCGGCTGATGCTGCTAATGGAGAAGCACGGGAGGACTTACATGTGTGTTGACTCATCAAGCTCCTACCCTGAGGGGCTGTAGGGCTACAGGAGACAGCCAGACCCCTCCATCTGCTGGCAGTAAAGAGCTCAGATGCTCTTCTGGTGGGAAGGACCTTTTCCTGAAGCATCTGCTCAGGAGCTGAGGCACTGCTGCTATTTCTCCCACGCAAAGATAGGTGCTGCTCTAGAAAAGGAGGACCTGAAGGAGATGGCAGCTCCCATCCCTCTACCTCTTGCTGTCCCACGCCTCTGGGGTGTAGCCAGTGTCCTGCACTTTGCTGCAGGGTTGACAGCAGCCCCACTGCTTCCCTTGCAGCTGACGAGGATCTCGGGAAGGCTCCGCGTGCTGGAGGAGCAGTGCAACACCTGGCGTCAGAAGGAGGCCCTGGTCTACTCCGTGCTGATCTCCGCCTGCCTCATCAACACGTGGCTCTGGCTGAGGAGATAATTTCCCATGCCCCGACCTCCCCTGCCCTACCCTGGCAGGGTGGGTAAGGGCAGGGAGCGAATCCTTGCTCACGTACTTGCAAACAGTAAAACTATGTGTTTCTTCTTAACTTGACCTGCTTTTTGCACTGTAGGCCCTTGAGGATCTGTGTCCTTTAGGCCCTGATTACCATGAAGGTGCCATCCCTCTCCCATGCTCTAGTATCAGAGGTAGGTGAGGGAAATGATGAAGCTGGACCTCATGGCACAGGAGCTGGAGATGGGTGTCGGGGAGGGGTGGGGTACAAGGAGTACGGCCCAACAGGTGTAGTCCCAGGGCTGGGCTGTGGCTGCAAATGCTCTGTGTACACTAGAAACCACCTTGTATGTTTGATGGTGTCAGTGCTTGTGTGGGAAGCTGCTGCGAAGAGCCCAGGTCTCATAAGAAATTGGTGGCTGATACAGGAGGTGTCTGTCCTGTGGAAAGCTATGGGAGACCCTCTGGCCCTTGGGCTGTCTGCCAGAGGAGATGCAAAACCAAGGCATTGAGTGTTTGCGGACATGGGGTCCTCTTACACTCTTAGACTGTGGTGGGCCCAGTCCCCTGACCACATCCCAGCTTGGATAACTCAATTCTGACCCCATAAAAGGGTCAGCCAACTGCTGCGGTCTGTTCCTCATCTTCCACCCCAAAAGCTTGTGTAGAGTGGTTGAGTGTTTTTAAACTGCTGGTAGGTTTTCTTTTCTTCCTTGTGCAACTGCTCGTTGGTGGAGGTAGTACTGCCAGTTCTCCCATGCCATACCCCCTGCTCTAGGAGGGATGGAGCTGGAAGAGCCAGGAGCTCGCATCCCTGCAGCCGCTGCTGTGCCACCGTCTCCTCGGCTCCCATCCTGCTGGAGGCAGTTCAGCAGCAGGTTTGCAAATGTTCAGATCCAAATTGACTGTAAGAGCGTTGCTGAGGTCTGGGCTTATGCAGGAGGTTGGCTCTTTCCCAGAGAGATTTAAATAGGAAACCTCCCCATGGTGACTGTCTGGATTATAAGACCTTGTACCAACAGTGATAGCACCAGACAGGCCATTGGGCAGCATTTGGGCAGCAGTAGATATTTGTTAGGTTGCCAATGCCAGAGTGCGGGATCGCTCCCAGTTCTGCTGCCAGGCTGTAACTTCAGCAATGGTGCAAGAACACAGGTGAGGGGAATTCTTGGCTCAGAGGCTCTTTAGCTAAAAACAAGCCCAGTTCAACAGCTTTGCTGTTTCTTTCCTTCTGTGGAGTTTAATAACTTGGATCTGAGGTGACTTTGAGACGCTTTTGGTGGTTCATCCAGCACATCTGCTGGAGTTGTGCTTGCAGGCTCTGGGGGCAGGCTTTGGCATGGCCTAACAGGACCTCTCTGTTCCACCTGTAAATAATTGTAGCTGGATCTGCAGGTCATCCAGATGTCCCAATGGCTTATTTACAGACATGGATGCTTGGGTGTTTTCTGCCTGCAACTGCATCAAGCATCCGTGACTGTAAATCTGGCAGCTGGACATTGACTAATAAATAACTGTCCCACAAGTAATTGCAGGTCTGAACCTGTGGCTGATAGGTGAGCTGAGGAGAGCACTGAGATTTATTGCAAATGAGAGCCAGGATGGTGTGGTGGGCTTGGTGTGCCGTGCCGTGGCAGGGTGTATGTAAGGGATGGGAGCACTGGTGCAGGGGTGGCTTCTGTGGTTTGTGGCTCAGGGATGTGGTCAGGGTTACAAGGGGACCTTACACAACAGGTCTGTATAAAGGGGCTGCTGCTGTGTGACTCATGCCAGGGAATTGGCTGGTTTCTCTTCTCTGAGAGGTGTAAAGTGTTTTAGAGGAAGCTTGTAGTTTTGGGTTTTTTTTAAGATGTATTTTAGGGTGAGAAGGGCTGAGCCTTTGGGGGACACACCACCTTCACAGTGTGGATTGAAGATGTTTGGAGGAGAGGTGATCAAGCTATATGTGTTCTCAAAGGCTAATTATTGGCAGGTTGCAGGGGACACAATATGACTTTTATGTAAGGCATAAATCCTCGTGTAAATCTGGAAACACTGACCCATAAAATGCATATTTTAATAAACTCTGTGTGTTCTGGACGTGTTTCTTCTACCAACCGTGGAGTCTGATCCTGGTATCGCAGTGGATGGGGACAGGTAAGGTTTATTCCCTTGGCAGCAGGACTCTGACCTGGTGCTGGATGTCTCAGCCACACATGCTTATTTAATCAGATGCTGGATTTCTGACATCTCTAGAGCTACAGGCCGTTTGGCCTGCTGATGTAAAACATGCATGCCAGCCGCCCTGGCCGGAGGGGTCTGGAGGAAGAGAGTTTCTGGTTAATGCTGTCCCTGTTGGGGTGCAATGCTTTTATTTATTTCCTTTCTCTCTTCCCTGCCTCCTCCTCCTGGCTCTTCTTTGTCCCAGGGCAGCACATTTGGCAGGGCTGGCTGTCTCCTAGGGTCACTGCCACAATGACGTGCATGGAAAATAAAGTGTCTTGTGCAATATGGTGCTCGAGGGAGCTGTGAGGGAGCAGCTCCTGGAGTTCCTGTGTTGCTTTTGAAGGCAGCTGCAGGCAGGGAGCAAAAGGAGAGATGGAAGGGGGACACATGCCACTGCTGGTGCTCCTGGTCTGTGAGCTGTCCCCAGGGCCAGGGTATGTGGCAGGGGAACAAGAGCAGGGTGATGCATCCCTTGCTGCTGAGTGCTCACCCAGGCAGCACCCAATGTTGCCAGCAGCCCCGGCCAAGGCTACAAAAATCCCATTTCTTCCTTCGGGCTTCCTGCTGTCCGGGTTCTCAGTGAGATCAGAACAAGTGGAATTTAAGGCTTTGAAGGAAAAAAAAGGTAAACCTTTGATAGCGAAGGGACTCCAGGTGCTGGTGTTTTCAGATCAGCCCTGCACACGGTGCAGGACTCCATGCACACGGCAGGGACTGATCCAGCCTCAGCCACTGCAAGTGGCTAGATGCTGGAGGAAGGGGGTAAAAATTAACCTCTTCCTTATTGCCTTGCAGATGCAAATTTTTTGCTAACTGGTTATTAGAATGGCTTTGTGAACAAAATACGAGGGCAGAAATTGGTGAAAGATGCGTTTCATGATCATCTTCAAATTCTGCAGCTCTCTTTGCCAGGACTCCAGAGCAGCACATTTGGTCTCCTGCTCCCTGAGCATGAGAAGAGGTAACTGCATGGGAAGGTGTTAAAATGTGGCTACTTCTGCAAATAGTAGCAGTAGCTATGGCACAGCCTGTGAAGCAGGGAAATAGTCACCAGCTTTGTTTTTCGCTAGGGCAGAGGGCTGGGAGGGGAGCAGGCAGCCCAGGAGGCAATCCCGGTCATCCCCTTGTGCGGCAGGACCTGAGCCCAACTGGGGGTCTGTTGGCTGTGCCTGTCCCCAGGTGGGCAGTGACCCTTCCCCAAGGTTTGCTGGGGACTCCAGAGCCACTGGACCCAGAGCTGCTCAGGATGGCTATGATCTCCAGCCGGGCTCTGCCCTGAGAGGTGTCTCGGGGTCCCTCCAGCCACTGGTGAGCTGCAAGGGGAGAAGGGGACGCGTGGGTAGGGAAAATGGAGCACCCCTGAGCAGCACGTTTCCCTCCTCCCTGTTCATCCCCCAGACACAAAGCTGGCTGCTATTAACTTCTCTGAAGTGTGCCTTGCTGCTCAGGGCATCGAGGATGCTCAGGGGATGGGCGTGCTGTAGTGACGAGACACATGCACACGCACGTGTGCATCCTCCCCATGCACCGCGGGGGCCCCTCTGCCACTGCCAGGGTGCTGCCCGGCCACCTTGCCTGCTTCTCTGCTTGGGCAGAGGAGAAGGGTAGGGGTGCAGGCAGCTCTGCTTGTGCTGGCTTTGCTTTGCAGCTCAACACGCATTTTAAAAGCCTGAGTGCTCCGGAGACAGCCCGGGAGGCTCCTGGGGAAGGGATGCTCCCCAGCTACCCCTGCTAGCCCGTGTTAGGCAGCAGCCAAGTGTTGAAGGCTTCGGGGGACGCCAGGCTCGTAAGTGGACAATGGTGGCTTCTCGGCAGCGGCTCTGCTGCCCTGGGGAGGTGGCTTGCCTGGGTGTGCATGACTGTTCCTGTGCACGCAGTGTGGATGTAGTC
Source organism: Fulmarus glacialis (assembly GCF_000690835.1). Classification (NCBI taxonomy): domain Eukaryota; kingdom Metazoa; phylum Chordata; class Aves; order Procellariiformes; family Procellariidae; genus Fulmarus; species Fulmarus glacialis. Next base: position 14,360 of record NW_009231456.1, read on the forward strand.
TTTGTGCATGTTGGCAGAGGTGTACAAGGCATTGTCTTCCGCAAAGCAGAGCCTTGGCCATGGGCTGCACCATGTGAGAGCACGAGCGTGTTGTCTCCAGGAACCTGCCTCATCTGTGCATTGTGGGTATGGAGGGTGTACTGTGCTCCAGGGGGAGCAGGCAGGCCGGCCAGGGTGGGAATATGTCCTCTAGGTAGGGCTGGGCAATGCCTGCGTGCCTTTGCATCTGTGCATGTGCAAGTCTGTGTTTCTGTGAGGTGCTTTTGCATGGTGTGGTCTATACTGGGGTGCAGCTGAACAGTGAGGGCTGCATGTGATGCTGGGGCTGGGCAGGCCCTGTGGGCATCTCTTGCTTTTTAGATAAACAAACCCTGGTGAAATCCCACACTTAACAGGTCCACAGCAGCCTCCGTGTATTAATGTAGGGTCTTCTTTGCTGTTCTCTGAAACCAGATGGTAGCTCCTGCCAGCAGGAGCCTCAGCAAAGCTCTTTTTAAATAGCAAATGTTAATTTCCAACACAGGGGAGATTTCTGCGATGACGAGAGGTGGGCAGACCACCAGCAGGTTGCAGTGCCCTGGGGAAGGAGAGGGTTGCTTGGGTGCAAACACCGTTGTACATGCAAAGTCTACACCGTGCTGCTGCACAACAGCATCTCCCCACCAGGGCTGGTCTTGCACTTACATCCATTATGAGTCTATTTTCTTGTTCTTGGGCAGGCAGTGGTGCCGAGAGCCGTGGGCTTGTTGTTATGGCACGGCTCGCTGGGGATGCTGTTGCCCCGGCAATGGCTGAGGAGCCTGAACGATGAGGAGAACATCTTTCATGGGCCACGGGCAGATGTGGGATCTCTTGGGGAGGGCAAAATGCTCTGCAGGACCTTTACTGCAGCATCAGTGATGGCTGGTGGTGAAAAACATGGGGTGGGCACATCCCATGGCGTTTGACTCTCTCTCTTCCCATGCTGTGCTGTATCTCTGTGTTCAAACTACTTGATATGTCCTGAATGGCTCTTCTTGTGGCTGTTTTCTGCTCTTTGCAGGTCTCTGGGGCAGGGTGTGTGCCTGTGGTCTCCTCACATGGAGAATGACAGCCAAGAGTAATGGTCTGCACAGCTCACCGGCCAACCACCACCCCTGCCCACCCACCCAAGCCCAAGTGGAGGGTGACGTGGAGGGGACAGGGCTCAACACCAAGAGGTCAGGCTGGTCCCTGCTTTGGTTGAGGGAGGCAGCGGTGGGGCAGGGGAGGGCCAGCTCGGTGTGTCTATCGAGACCTGGCGTGTGCAGGGCTGTGATGCCAAACCTCAGCTGCCTGCTTCCTCCAGTTCATCTGGCTGTGGGCAGGTGCCACAATGGCACGGTGTGGCTGTGACCCCTCCTTTTCCCCACTGCAGGACCTGCTCAACCCAGGATGACACCTCCTCAGACCTGCGGAGAGGGGGTCCGCCGGATCGGGGGGAGCAGCCGGCTGCCTCTGCTTTCCAAGGCAGGCGAGCCTTGGCCAGGTACCTGTGTGTGCCGCTGGCCCAGGGTAAGCCTGAGCCTTTTGTGCCTGGCTTTGACACTGGGGACATGCGTGGGGTCAGGATCCCCTTGTGCTGTATGGCATTCAAGGATTGCAGGGACCAGTGTCTGTGAATGCTGCTCTGCATGCACCAGTGCCCATGGAGAGGGCTGCGGGAGGGGACAGCTCCATCACCTCTGGGGCCCCGGGAGGGCTCGGGGGCTCCTTTCCCTTGCAGGCAGTCTCACTCTGCCCCAGTCACCCACACATTCCTCATGTCCCTGTGGGAATGGCAGCAGGACTGGGGAAGGAGCCGTTGGACTCTGCCAGGGTGGGCTCTCTTGCTCATATATCCTTGGTCCCACACTGTCACTACAAGGGGGGAAAAAGGAAATGTTTGGGCTTGAGAGGGAGCTGTGAGAGTTTTCTCCTCAGCTGTAGCCCCCCTGCTTGCTCTCAAGCTTTTGCTTTCTCCTTGCTTTGCAGACACCTCCTGACTCTGCCTCTCTCCCCCATCCAGGGTAGTCCGGCTGGTGCTGGTGCTGAGGGACTGGGCCAGCAAGAGCTTGCATGAGGAGCAGCAAAGGCCAGACCCCTTCCTTGAGCGCTTCCAGGGCCCTGAGCTCCAGACAGTGGCTGCAGGTGCTGGCAACGATCTAGAGGACGAGGAGACCGAGGAGAAAAACAAAAAGTAGGGTCCCTTCCCTGTGGCCCCAGTCATCTTTGGCTGGAGATCAGCCATGCATGGTGCTTGGGGGCTCCCAGCAGTGATGGCTAATGGAGGTGGATGGGGATGGGAAAGGGGGAGGTAGGACGCAGTGATGGGAAGGGTCCTCCCTGCCATCTCCAGCCCCTGTCCTGGCAGCCAGCCTGGCTTTGCTGGGCTGTTGTGCAGGCACACAGGAACTGGTAGTCTGTCCCTGTGGAAAAGACCTGGCCTGTCCCTCACCCGTGGGGTCTTCTCTCCCCTGGTCCATGCCCTGATAGGAAACACAGATTGCATGGCTCATGACATCTAGCAGACCTCCCCATTTTCAGAACAGTTCAACACTACAGTTGGCATTTGGAGCGAACCCTGGATCTGTAAAGAGATGCACCTTCAGCTTGTGTGTATGAGGAGCTTGGGACAAGCCTAGGGATGCCAAGTCTCCACCCAGGAGACCACATGTTGTGATTTAACCCCAGACAGCAACTAAGCCCCACACAGCCGCTCGCTCACTCGTCCCCACTGGGATGGGGGAGAGAATAGGAAGAGTAGAAGTGAGAAAACTTGTGGGCTGAGATGAAGACAGTTTAATAGGTAAAGCAGAGAAGAAAAGCAAAACAAGGAATTCATTCACTCCTTCCCATCGGCAGGTGGTCATCCATCTTCACGA
>NW_009231456.1:17536-24434 GCF_000690835.1 Fulmarus glacialis
CCCCCACCCTAGCTACTCTGAAGAAAATTAACTCTCCCCCAGCCAAAACCAGCACACCACAGCAAGCACAAACACATGGGATTTGCCAGTCTCATTCATCATCTGCAGGATGAAGGGAGATGAAGGGAGTGCGTTTGCTGCCCATGCCCCCTCAAAAGCAGACACTGTGACGGCGGCTTTCTGAAAAGGCTCTTTCAAATCCAGCCCTTTCATCTCAGCTCACATTCCCAGTGAAAAGCAATAACCTGGCTTTTCTTCTGCTGGCTAATTAAAGGGCAAAGCTCACAGACTGCTCTGGACCCTACCATTATACATGGTAATTAGAACACCAAAAAATAATAGTTTTCTGTAGGAGAAAAATATCTCAGCCTTGTATCTGGGTCTTTACTAGTCATGGAAAAAACCATTCCGCCCTGAGAGGTTAAGGGGAGCTTGTTAATTATCAGAGGGAGCTGAAGCGTGCTGTGAAAGGGCTGCTCGGTGCCAGTGGGCTCCTGGGGAGATGGTGGTAACTTCTGCTGTTTTCTAGGTCCTCAGTTCCACAGGTAAGAAGAGCCCCAAATCTGGTAACTCTGAACGTGAGCTGCTGTTCATGGCCGTGGGAACCTCCACAGTTGCAGGCTTGGGTGCAAAGCCTTTGGGAAAGGCAGATGATTATTCCCTCTTCGTGGGTTAACCCAGAGCCCTGGTTTTCCAGCCCTGGCTCCGCTGTCAGCATAATGTCAGTGACTCTGGCCACCTGCCGTGGGCAGCACTGGTGATTTAAAGCTGAAATTACCAATGTAATTAACACCATTGTTGAGGTTATTAGTGCTTGTGCGTGTTACAACACTACTGACTAGCTGCAGGTGAATCAGTGCTTCCTGTGCTGTATGTCCCAGGGAGCAGAGAGTCCCTTTCTCAAAAAACATTTAAGTTGCACTTTCTGAGCGAAAGATAAGCACTTTTAATGGGGAGGTTGGACCACCTCCTTGTCTGTGGCTGTACCCAGAGCGAATGTGAAGGACCACCACTGGCTTTGCGCCGAGTGCCAGTCCCCACGCTCTGGGCACCGTGGGTGCCGCTGCCTGTGCTGCTGGAGAAGGAGACTTCAAGGCAGAGGTTTTGCTTTTGAAGCTGTCAGAAGCAGTGGGGTGGGCACGGAGAATCTGTTGGCAAGTGGGTTGTTTTTTTCCTATCACTGGAGGGAGTTTTGTATGTTCAAAAGCTGGAAGGGAGGGAAGGATGGAGGGGGAGTGAGAGAGTTTTGCCCTACCAGGCTGCAGCAGCTAAGCCTATCAGCCCAGCCGCAGAGCTTCTCTTCCCCGGCTTCTCCAATGAGATCTGGCGACTGAAGCACACACATCTTATCTCAGAGTCCCAAGATGAGCAGGATCAAACACTTGGCAGCAGTTCAAAGGCTGGACCCAGAACTGAGCAGACTGCAGGCAGGCAGCTGCGAGCAGCATGGTGATGGCAGCCTTGCAATGCCAGCTGCTCCCTGGGTCGCTGCTCTGGGGCTTGGGCAACCCCTCCTGGTGCTCCCACTGATCTGCAGGACACTTTCCTTCCTGCTCTAATTAATCTTCTCTTAAGATCTGTCTGGCAGCAATCCATACCTCATCTGGGAGAGACAATGTCATGTAACAAGAAGTTTTCTGATCACCCTCTTCCATACATCTGTTTCTGTCTCTGCCACGGGGGTGCTGTGTGCACGTAGGCCACCTGCTTTGCCTTACTGTCCTACAGTTTCCTCTTTTGGTATATTACTGAGCCCAGTTTTGGGGATAAAGTTGCTTAAACAGTGCTGGACATTTTTGCTCAGCACTGCTGGGACTGGTTTTAGCTTACAGAGTGGCACTCAAGCTGCAGCTATGTTTGAGTTAGTCTAGTGTAGGGGATGAAGGATGTGGCTCAGATGGTTCCTTCCAACCCCATTTTCTATGTTTAGCCCTTTATTCATACATTGCCAGCTCTGGCTTCTCTCTGCTTCCAGGAAGAAATGGCAGATCTTTGTGGTGGACCCTGCAAGGGACTGGTACTACCGTTGGCTGGCTGTCATTGCAGTTCCTGTCCTCTATAACTGGTGCTTGCTCGTAGCCAGGTGAGCTGGGAGGTTGTAGGGTCCCTGTCTCCTCTAATCCTCCTGTTCACCTGGTTGTTGTGGCTCAGCCAGGATCAGACAACTGACACTGGTGATGCTGGGGCTGGTGGGAACCTAAAGGAAAGGGATCCCCACTATCACTGTGACTTCTGCTGTGCAAAGGCAGAGCATCCATCCTCTGGCCCTGGTTGGAAAGGACCATGATTTCAGGGTAAAGCTGCAAGGTGCATTTGGGAGGTGGTTTCAAGACGTTGCTTTACCTAGGTCAAGAGAGGGCAGATTTTTGAGAGGAGGGGGTTTTAATTTCTAGGAGCAGAGGGGCAAGTGGTCAAGCTTTGTTGCAGAGTTAGGAGCCTCAGAATCAGCCTATATTCAGCTGTAATAGTTGGAGATGAGATGGAGATTTGTTGGTTTGACCACGCTATTTTATGACCTTCCTCCAGGGCTTGCTTCAGTGACCTGCAAAAGACCTATGTTGTCCTCTGGCTGGTGTTAGACTACATCTCAGACTCTATCTACATTGGGGACATAGTGATCCGCCTGCGCACAGGTAAGCAGAAGCAGCATCCTGGCTTGTGAGTGCTTTGCTTTAATCCCCTAAAAGTGGAGATGAGCTGCAAGGGAGAGGCGTAATCTACAGCTCCATTAGAAGGAGGGTTTTGTCTATCTTGGCACTCGCTAGTACGAAGCAGTCTCCAGAGAAAGAATCTAATTAAAAGATCTGAGAAATGGAGTAAGTTTCAAAATGAAAGATTAATCATCCCAGCTTTCAACTTCACCTTTGAATAATTGTACAAAATTACCTGCATTACTGTTAGTATTTGGGCATAGTTGAAGGTCTGTATCTCTGATTTTGTATCAGTTCAGCAAATGAATTATCTACACGGAAAAATGGTAGAATTTAATGTTCTTGGAATGCAGTAGGTGGCTATACGTTTTCTGTCGGAACTGCAATAATTTATGATCTGGAGGATGGAAACATTTGTGTCCCCATTTCTTTGTGGCAAGAGAGTAAATCCCTAAGTGATATCTTTAGGTGGCTTTTGCCAGATGAACGGCTTGAGTGATAACAAAAGCTGAGTAGATCAGGTAGAACTGGTAATATTTGGATGACCCTGTGTATATATGCACACATGTGCGTGGCATACCATAAAATATTTCTCAGAAGTGCTTACAAAGCCTGCAGAAGAGTTGAACATAAGCCAAGATAATTCTATCATTTGCTTCTCTGTTAGGTTTCTTGGAACAGGGCCTCCTGGTTAAGGACCTGAAGAAGTTACGGGATAACTACATCCACACCTTACAGTTCAAGCTGGATGTTCTCTCCATCCTGCCCACAGACCTGGCATACTTTGCTGTGGGATTGCACTGCCCTGAATTGCGTTTCAACAGGCTGCTGCACTTCTCCCGCATGTTTGAGTTCTTTGATAGGACTGAGACCAGAACCAGCCACCCCAACGTCTTCCGCATCAGCAACTTGGTTCTTTACATCCTGGTCATCATCCACTGGAATGCATGCATTTATTATGCCATCTCCAAGGCCATAGGCTTTGGAGAGGACACCTGGGTCTATCCCAACATCACAGACCCTGAATATGGGTATCTGACCCGGGAGTATGTCTACTGTCTCTACTGGTCTACATTGACTTTGACTACCATTGGAGAGACCCCTCCCCCTGTGCGTGATGAAGAGTACCTCTTTGTGATCTTTGATTTCCTCATCGGTGTCCTTATTTTTGCCACCATTGTGGGGAATGTAGGATCCATGATATCCAACATGAATGCCACCAGGGCAGAGTTCCAGGCAAAAATTGATGCCATCAAACACTACATGCAGTTTCGCAAGGTGAGCAAAGACATGGAAACCAAAGTCATCAAGTGGTTTGACTACCTATGGACCAACAAGAAGGCAGTAGACGAACGGGAAGTCCTCAAGAATCTCCCTGATAAGTTAAGGGCAGAGATTGCCATCAATGTTCACCTGGAGACACTGAAGAAGGTGAGGATTTTCCAGGACTGTGAGGCAGGTCTACTGGTGGAGCTGGTGCTGAAGCTTCGCCCTCAGGTGTTCAGCCCAGGGGATTACATTTGCCGGAAAGGAGACATTGGGAAAGAGATGTACATCATCAAGGAGGGGAAGCTGGCGGTGGTGGCAGATGACGGAACGACACAGTATGCTTTGCTCACTGCAGGAGGCTGTTTTGGTGAGATCAGCATCCTCAACATTAAAGGGAGCAAAATGGGCAACAGGCGCACAGCCAACATCCGTAGCTTGGGCTACTCTGATCTCTTCTGCCTGTCAAAGGAAGATCTTATGGAAGCAGTCACAGAGTATCCTGATGCCAAAAAGGTCTTGGAGGAGCGTGGCCGGGAGATCCTGATCAAGGAAGGGCTGCTGGATGAGTCAGCTGCAGAGGAAAGCACGGAAGGGAAGAGCATGGAGGAGAAGCTGGACAGGCTGGCCTTGAACCTGGACACACTGCACACCCGCTTTGGCCGGCTCCTGACAGAGTACAATGATGCCCAGATGAAGCTCAAACAGCGCATCACTGTTCTAGAGTCCAAGATTAGGCAGCAGGATCTGGAGGACTTCTTCTCTGATAGCTCAGACAGCCTGCTTGAGGATGAGGAAAAAGCTTTGCCTGGTGGGATGCAATGAAGGGGTGCAGCGGTCAGCTAGGTGATGTCTGGCCTTGTGCTGAGACAGTGTTTGCTATTTCACAAGGCAGATCCTGTGGCTGCCTTGCCAGGGACTTCTCTCAGGTCCTTAGCATTGCTGCTGCCACTGCCTTGATGGCAGCTCCTGAGATGACTCCAAATCAGGTGATTGTCCTAGCTCCTCTTCCGGCCTGTCACTTTTCTCGTTGCCTTGATCTGAGACCTTGGACTTGGATCACTAAGAAGAAGAGGATGGCTAATGCCACCTCTAATATTTCCTTCCAGCTTCTGCAAAAGGTGACCGTTACACCTCCTTCCTCCTATTTGCCTTAATAGAAGGTGAGACTTGAACCTTGCATGGAGGGGAACCTGGACATGCTGACCTCCCATGTATGTTGAGGAGATGCAGAGTCACACTGGACAGAGCCTGCCATGTGCCACCTACCCATCCACACAGGGACCAAGGAGGAGACAGGCTTTGGAAGATGCTGCATTCCTTGCAGATAACAAAACCACCCCAAAGAGAGAGACCAAAACACAAGCCAGATATTTACAAATGCATTTTGGGTTCAGCGTTTATAACTCACTTCAGGTAAATAGTCTCCACTGAGTGCCTGCAGACACCCAGTCTGCACGAGAGACTCCTTACCCGCAAGATACCAAAACTCAGCTAAGACAGCCCAATCTGTACCTCTTTTGTCTGCAAATGGAGAGGCTTGTCTGGTTCAGTGTCACTACCTAGGTCATCTCCACCACCCACACTGAGGCTGGACATCTAGCTGGAAGGGCAGGCAGCCGTCATCCTTCTGCCTACCTCTCTTTTCCCTTCTGCTATATTTGGTGCTGTCAAATAGCACCTGGTGCGGGTGGCTCGGTACCCCGAGCACCGCATCGTCCTGGGGGATGGCATTCCCAAGCCCACATGCTGCGGAGGCAGTGTGATTTCCATTTGGGCTATGGATGTCTGTAGCAAGTACAAGTACAACACAGAAGTAAAGACTGCGGCTCACTGGCCCAACAGCGCCTGTTGTGCTATGTGCAGAAAGAAGACAGTAACTGTCTCTCTCCTCTATCTAATGATGGCCAGATGTGCCAGGAAGGGTTTAACTGAAAAGACACATTTTTAAGGAACAAAGCAGTGGTGGGACCCGACTGTGCCTGTATTTGCTTTGCTGTAGGTAGCTCAGAGAGAGCACAGAATGCATTTATTTTCTCAGGCAGGAGGTTTTCTTGTACTCAGTGGGAGTTTTGGGGCTTTGCAGGCCAGTTGCCTTCTGGAGGACAAATGAGTGGCAGAGCCACGGGGACACATGTGCGAGGGTGAAAAAGTGGCACCATCAGACATGCCGGCAAAGCTCTGCCAGGCTGTGCTGCAGCCCTGCAGGCTCCATGGTGTAAGCAGCTTGTTGGTGAGACGTGCAGTGCAGGAAAGACCACCAAAACCCTGCAAGCGACAGCAACCTCAGCACAAGCAGTAAGGCCACCCATGCCTAACGGTACTGTGCAGGTGCTGGGACTGGGGGATGCAACCTCATTTCTTGCTTCTGTCATGTAGCTTGCCCTGACGCACGCATAGGCATCTGGGACCTCCTGCTCCTGACCACTGGGTCCATGGGGTGGGCTGGGGCTCGTTTCCAAGGAAGAGAACGTTTGGTGGAGAAGGCAATTTTGGAGGAATTCATGTTCTGGGTCAAATTCAGCCAATAGTTTGGCTAAAATAATGGGATGACACATGGGGAGGTATCAAAGAAAGGTTCATGGTGGAAAACTGAGGGTATTTGCTTTGTCCTTTCTTTTTGCTGCAACGTAAGACTGTCTCTTTTCGTTTTGTATGAGAATTTTCCATTTAAAAATAACGGCCTTCCTTTTTGGGACTGGGGGGGAGGGAAGGTTAAATTACCAAAATTAGAATTTGAGGTAAGATAAAAAGTTTTTTGCCATTTCTAAATTAAATTGTAGGGTTTCTGGTGGTGGTTTTTTTATTACTAAGATGATTTTTGTTGAAAATGAGATGGTTTCTGTTCTGCTTTTTCTTATAACACCAGGAGCCCCGACTCCCAGCTTTCCCCTTTCCTGTGATTTATCGCTCCTGGATTTGCCGCTCGTTCTTTGCCTGCGGCAGGCGGGGCGGGTGCGGGCGGCAGCGGGCAGACCATC
>NW_009231457.1:0-38890 GCF_000690835.1 Fulmarus glacialis
AACATTTTTTGTTGTCTCTCATGACAGTGTGTTGTCTCTCATGACAGTGGAGACAAAGGCATGTTACACAAAGGCATGATGCTCTTGGCCACTGATATATAGACCCTTCTTAGATTTCAAGGCTAGAACTGACTGTTAGACTCTTTCTGTTAAAGAGGTTTCTGTTAAAAGTTAGTACTAAATCCATAACTTCTGTTTGAGCTAGAATACATCATTTTTAAAAAAACAACCATTGTTGATTAAAGGCTTCAGGTCATGGACAACTCATCAAATCCCCAGGTAAATTTCTTGCAGTACCTAATTATTCTCACTAAAAAATACACTTCACTGTAGTTGGAATTTGCCCAACTGCACATCCCAGCCTATATAGGCTTGTTGCACCAGATCTTACTGACTCCCATGATGGGAATAAAATCATCTTGGATAAACTAAGTAACTGTATCCACATACTTTGTTTTCCATCTTGAAGGTCTGTGTTCCCCATCTGAAATAATTCATCTCCACTCTCTCTGGCTTTTTGCAAGTTCAACATTTTTGAAGAAAGCTGATTCTGCTGGATGATCCCCTGTTAGTATTTCAATGGTTTGGGTACTGCTCTGCCTTGGATTTCAGGTTCATTTACCAACAACTGCGAATGAGATAGTGAACTTGTTGGTACGTTGCTGCTGAGCAGAACTATACTCTCATCCTGCTTTTGTCACAAATGATTCTGTGTTTGTCCATATGGAAGTGCATTTCTGTCAGACAAGCTCAGAATTTATCACTGCTGTTTGATTTTTTGTTTTTCAGTTGTCTGAAAATTATCAGTGACTTGATTTATACCTACCCACTTTCCCCAATTCATTGAAAAAAATCACTCCCATGAATAATATTCACGGAAGAACAGATCCTTGTGGGTCGTAACTGTAGAGGTATCTTAATTGGAATGACCCTGCTCCTTTTTTTTTTCCTGTGTGATTAGTTTTAATTCATTTTAAAGTGTGCTGTGTAGCTGTGCAGTTACACCAATCTGGATATGTATGTTAGTACTCCAGAGTGGTTGATGTATATTATAAATAATTATTTTAATAAGTGGAACTCCAAAACTTCAATCAAAAATCACTTCAAGTTGGACCATACTTATTTTCCATAACCCACCATCAGCTGTCAGTAGTCATTGTTACGTAGTCCTGAGCTGTATTCTAATTTCCCTAATTGTCCTAGATCAGTGCAACATTAGGCAGCCACTTCCTACCCTTACAATATGCTGAATGGTGATTTTTTTCAAAAAATATTTCATTATATAATAGAGCCAAGAAGTCTAAACTGAATTCATATCTTCTTGTTATCTGATAGATGAATTTTGCCCCAAAGATTACTTTCCAAGATCTTTAATCTTCCTAGTTGATGGGTCAGTTTGGACAAAAGGCGAGATATATTTGTGACATGAACTACTGTTTGGTGTCTCAGAACTTAATGTCTATAACCTCTAAATAAGGTAGCTGCTAAAGCTGTTCCTGTGGGGATATCTACAGAGTGGATTATTCTTAGCAGGGAAGCTTTTAACAAAAACACAACAAACAAACAAAAACCAGAAAAAAACCAACTGTGTGGCTGAAATAAATTATGGGCTAACATGGTCTTCAACTTCTTGGTCACTGTAGTGAAATTGTGTGATGATGCTGGAAGGTGATCAGCTTGTTACGTATTTCATAGAAAAACCTGAGTGACCTGTTTACTGAAGATACGTAACTGATGTCTAAATCCCAGATAAAAGAAATGTCACCTCCAGAGGTGCTTGGAATCATCGCTGGATGCTCTGAACAAGGCAAAGGGAAAGCAGTGAGGGACCGTCAGCAAACAGAAGAGTTGAGTTCACTTGGGAGCTGTATATACAAGTTTGACTATTGATACCTTTTAAGGGGATGAAGTACAGTTACTAGAGAGTGGTGGCAGTTTGGCTATGAGGCCTAGCAACTTCTTAGTTTTCGCCTCTGCCATAACAATGTTCTCTTAGTGGTGTTTGTGCAACATACAGTATTGCCTCTGCTGAAACAGATTGAGCTATACTATAACATTAAAGGTTCACACACACTGGGAAGTTCATTTTGTGGAACAGCTATTGCACAAGGTTAGGGAAGTGGGATGCTGAGAGGACAGATGCATGGTTTTGTTTGGGTTTTTTCACTAGGGAAAAACCATAATCCCACAGAGCAATATCTTTACTCAAACCACCTACTAAAGAAAAAATAAAAATACACAGCAATTAATGGTATTTCATACTAATTGCTCTGTTTTCTCAGTATATGGTGGTTTTCATTGGAATTCCACATATGCAACTGATAGCATCCTATTATCTGTTTACTTTCTTAAAACTTGTTTTCATAAAATGAGCATTTACTTAAATTGCTAAAGTAGATTTTTTTTTTTTATACCAGCTGCATAATTTCTAAACATGTTGCTCTTAAATCTGTTTGCTAAAGGAAGTGGTCTTTTTTCACATGCTAATCCTCAGCCCTTCATCTGGAGGTTCTAAAGAAGTAGCTGTTATAGGTTACTAAATTAGTATTGAGATTTGAACACTACTAATTCATAGAGGCTGCAGAATTGAATTAGTTACATATGTATTATATGATTGTGCAAATGCATGTACATCCTTGTTGCTACTTTAGTCTTGCATCAGTTTTCATAATTGCCAGGAATATTTTCTTTCTGAGCCCAAAGTCCAAGATACCCTACTTCATTACTGTGTAATCTTGGCATACTGACTTAAGGAACCCTGGAAATGAAATGTGCTTGTTTGGCCTATAAACAAAAGCTTTCAACTTTTTAAATTACTTGCCCTACTCCTTGGGGCAAGGAATTGTTGTCTGAAGAAAATGATGACTTTCAAGGTGCAAGATCTGTTTCCCATCATCTCAAGAAAGTGCATGTTGTCTACAGGACTTTGAAAATTCACTAATCTTTTCTTTCCGCTTCACTTTAGTTTGAACTTTTGAAATTGATTCCTTATGCTCTTCTACGGGAACCGGAGAGTGGACACTTCTGGGGATGTACAGCATGGTTCCTGCTGGCAGGTGGTAGAGAGACCATTTATCATAAGTCCGTTGCAGGATACATTGTTAGCACAGTGTCCATTTAGACTAGTCAGCAATAGGACCAAGAAAATTTTCAAAGAAATGGACATTTGGGAAACCCTTACTATGAATCTTAAGTCAGTGACGTTTGCTGTCTGGTAATAGTAGCTGTCTCAGATGACAATGAAATTGGCAGAAGTCAATTCTAGTCAATCTAGACCATTCTCCGCACAAAAACAAGCAATCAAAACATCACATAAGCATGCACTTACTATATAGTACCTTTTAGCCAAGTAATTCCAAAAGCTTCTAGTGTGAAGTGCTTCTAGTGTCAAAAAAGTGTCCAACAGCTTCAAGTGTCAAAAGTGTCCAACAGCTTCAAGTATCAAAAGCTTCAAGTTTCATCTGTAATAACAAATTATATATAAAATAATCAGAACAGTCTTCTTTATGAAGACATTTTATTATTTACACATACTTTAAAGGGGATTTGGAGGCAGGATGGTGGAATTTCATTGCTTTCACCTAGCAAAGAAATTGTATTTTAGTGAAGTAAAGCCTCTCAGTTGAAGAGATGAAGTTGGTTGGTGGGGAAATACGGATAAAATGTAAGGGAATAAACAGTGGAAACAATCTGCTTTTCTCAAGGGTGTCAAGAAGAGAGGGAACTAATGCAAGGAATTGTCGTGAAGCTCCCAAGGTATTTCACTGTTCTTGAGGCTTCTTCCTCAAAGTCTAAAGGTAGTGTTTGTGCTCCCTTCGAAAACCAAAGAAATCAGTCACTAAAGTCATAGCAACAGGGGATGAAATGTGTTAAGAGTGTCTCTCGCTGGAGCGGATGTCAGGTTCTATTTAAGCAGCTTTGCTTTGTCTTTGACAATGTTCAAATTATTTGGTACTCATCGCAATGTTTAACCTGTGACATTTGTTGTGTCTAGAGCTTCGTGGTTTTACCTTGTTGGCACTGGATGCTATCCTGTAGATGGATGGCAGAAGCCAATGCTTTAGTGTCTACTGTCCCAAAATCCATTTTTCCTTGGGAAACGAAGAAAAAGAATGCAGCTATGTATCTGACTAATGTTTTGTTTTCTTCCTTTACATGGTAATTTTCCTCCTATATCTTTAACTTAGAAAGAAGTTAAAATTTCCTTGCTTTTAGCTGTACTTATATTAGTGCAGTCAAGGGTCCCCCGACTCCCAAAGTGGCTTTTTTAGCACAATTTACCAAGAATTAGTTTTATCAGATAAAGCAAGTAGTTAAAATTCTCATATTCTAGGATTATCCATTTTATAAATGGCAACAATAACACTTTAACATGCACGTCTCCATTAGGTTCAACTAAAACTTAATTCAAGTTTGAAAAGCATCATGAGTTTCTCTGATGAAAGGCCTTATGTAAATTTGGGAAGTGTGTTTATTATTGCTGATAATAAAAGCTAGGTTTCTTCCGAAGGGCTTATATGTTGAGCTACAGCTTGAAGGTGACTTGGGGTCATATTCAATATAATCTTTGTCTGCATTCAGTGCCAGGAAGCCTTCCAAAGGCCAGGCAGACTCCCCCACCTTCAAAATTAATTTTTCAATATAACTGCAGCAGAGTTTGACTTGCAAACACAGTAACTAGTTTCCTTTAGTTTAGGCCTAAGGGAGATGGTTGCTTTCTGTATAACACTTACTAGACATAATCTGATTTCACTGAAGGAGATGAGGAGATGAGGAAAACTCCATAGATGACATTGGGATCCTCCTAAATCTCCCAAGACCTGAGCCAGAATCCGGTTTTTATGTATGCTCCAAACTTAAAGCCCTCTAAAACTAGAATAAAAGTGCACTTGTATTAAAAGAGCCTTGGTACCTCCTGCAGAACTGACACAAACATTTCGTTAAACAAATAGTGATGTTTGTCTTCTTGAGTTTAATTTTTTTGTTCTTTATTGTATGGGGCATTTGCGTGAAAATGGAATCTTGAAGAGTTCATCTGTTCCTGCTGCTCATTCCTCACCTGGAGGCACAATCTTTGCTCTGATTTGCAATTAGTTACTGTGTAAATGATTGCAGTGTCAGAGTTGGTATTATGCTTTTGGGTGGAGAGGGAGCAGCAGGAGCTGATGAATACTTAAAACCACTCAGGTTTTATGCAAAGATCTTTGCAAAATTACACACACCGGGGGAAAGACAAAATTGAGAAGCCTCACAGACTGAGTGGAATGGTCCTTAAAACACTACTTTAAATGACCTGCGTCTCATCAAGCCAGTGTCAAATTAGGAACCAATTTTAGCTGTGCTGGAGCAGGAACAAAGTTTGATGAAACCTACAGGGAGATGTCAACAGCTGTTCTCAGACTTTTTTATTTGATTAGGGTACCTGTGGTTGGAGAATGATTTTTGTTATCTGGGGGAGGAAATCATCACTTCAAGGTATGAATCAGGGGTTTGTTCCATCATCGGAATGGTGGTTTCAGCCAGGCACCAAACCCACCTCTCAAACAGGGAGCAACACGTATCTGCATTAACATTGTTTAGAATCCTAGAAACCTATTATTTCAGAGAGGAAGCAAAACAGATCTGAATTGAGGCAACTGCATTTTCTGGGAAACTGATGTTTTGTAATGTAAGTGGTTGTGCCAGGGAGGGCAGCTGGCCCCTTGGTTCTAGCTCTGTCCTTCTGGAAAGATGTAGCAGACGGTTCTGATGAAGTGTGGGCCTCTTCTGAGACCGAGAGAGAAGAGCTAAACTGCCTTTGCAGTACTTTAAAGGTGTCCCTCTGTTATCATAACTAGTTTTCTTAATAACATGCGTAGTTTTTGTACTTCCTAGCTGTTAGAAGATCAAGCACATTTGAGTCATACAGATGTTCTAAGAATGTCTTTGGGAAAGTTACCAGTGGGCAGTCTTGCATGTTACATTTGGTACCAAATACAGGCACAGGATTTTAAATGTGTGTGGAATGTAGTGTTAAAGAGGGCATGTAACATTCAGATAAAAGTATTTATGTAACTTTGCACCTCATTCCCAAATTCATTTTGAAGCCAATGAGTTTTTCCTGTGGATTCCTTCAGTTTATAGATTGGGAGCAGGGTTGGGGGAGATTCCTTCACAATTTTCATGGGGATGAAACAGCCAGCATAAAGCAAAGCCATGTCCTTTCCTCATTATAGCATGTCAGGTGCCTTGTAGAATATGATCAGAAGCTATACAGCATAGGAAGTGACCTGAAGCAGGGTATGATGTTTCCAAGTAAATGTTTCCAAGTAAACATTTTCCAACAAGTGCAAAAGATAGGTAGGATAAAAAAATTGTTCCCTGGAAAATTTATCTAGTTGTAACGATAACTTGGAGTGCTGGAGATGACTGAGTTGTTATTGCTGACTTTGATACATGTCTGTGTGTGTAAGCTCCACTTACATGGCAGGCTTTCATTGCAAATGAGCTTTATTGTCTTAGGGGGGAAAAAAAAGTAAGTTTGTGTCCCAATATCTTATAATTACTAAATGAGATAAGATAATTAGAATTGGCTTTTTTTTTTTTTTTAATATAGATACTTTAGAAAGTCTCATTGTTTTGTTCAGATTAAATTCGGGATGCTGTTGGGGAGTACTGGCCTGAGAGGTTGACAGCAACGCACAGTGATCTGTGAGAGCTGGTGAAAGGTGTCTTACTGTGCATGTGCATAGATAGGTCATATCCCAAAATAACATGAGGAACATTGAAACCCAAACAAAGTGCTGAGGCCATTATGACATTGCCTTCAATTAGGGGACAAATCAATGTTTCAGCCTGGCTGTCCTTTCTGAAGTTGTTTTTAGAATCTTGGTATTTAGGAATCCCCTATGACTAGGTCTTATTTCCTGCTTGCCTCTTTTCAGCATTCCCCCTGCCCTTTTGTCTCCCTCTTTAGCAGGGCATATGTGGTTTACAGTAGCCAGCACAGTTCTCCAGGGTTTTGGCTTTCACCTCTGAGACTTCGGTAGCTGAAAGAAAAAGGTTCTGATTAGAGAATAGACTTGCTTACCTCAATGCCTATTCATCTGCAAGATGCGTATGTTTTCATCTCCTCGAGTGATTAAGGAGGCTGAATTTAGAGCTTGCTTTTATTATATTGTTAGTGTCAGCGTCAGTTTGCTTTTCTGCTTTGCTTTATTTTCATAAATACTAGATAGCCATTTTAACTCTCCAGTGTAAATGCTGAAAAGCTGCAGTAGGAAAGGAAAGTATCCAGCACTACATACTTTGAAGAATAAAGAAATTGAATAATCCTGAAGCTGTCATTCCTATCATTTATCATGTTCTTTGGGCTACTCATTTGGGGAGGATAGAGGGGCGGGGGCAGAAATTAGTTCCATAGGAATAAGGAGAGTTGTATCTGTGGGGACTGAACTGCCAAATGTCACCTTAAGCATTATAAAAAATGCCAACAGCTTAACATTAAGAAATGCAAGAAATTATACAATTAGTATGAGAAAAGTGTGTATGTGTATATATATGTGTGTATGTGTATATATAGATGGAAAAGTCTCTAAATCTTCTAACAAAAATGTAGGATTTATCATAAAGCTACTCTTGGATTACCAACTCCAAGTATTAAAAATTGTAAGTAAAGCTGTCTTCTCAAATCATGAATATGCCTTCAATCAAGATATTTTAAAAGTAGTAATTTTAGATTCAGTTTTTCTGTTACCTTCTACATTTTAAGCTGTTTGGGTGATATTTAAATGACAGATTTATCTGTAAGACCACAAACAGAAATGTAAGCTGCTACACAAGAATGTAAATTAAAAGCTGAATGTTTAGTAAAGCTGAGTTTTTGAAATAATCCCATCACTTCAGCAATACGGAATTTCAAGACTAAACCAAAATGTTACGAAAGTCTTGATTTAAAAACTGGAAATTTAGAAGCATTGATACTTGCTCAAAAGAAAATTCTTTTAAATCAATGGAAGTTTCAAATGGATTGCCAGATCAAGCTTTACTGTGAGAGATGACTTTGTGTATCCTCTTCATTAATAACCTTTTGAATTCTGGCTTGCCAGGCAGATGAGCTCAGAGCACCGTAGTCTCACCTCCTATTTCAGCAAAATGCAGGATGCTCAGCTGCTGGCAGTAAGTGTGGGTCATTTAGTTTCTTTCAGTAGTCTTCCATATTAATTTTAGGAACTTGAGGAACATTTGAGACAGGATGAATTGGAACATTGTCTAGGAATTTGACCTCATTCCTTTTTTTGAGAAAGTGTTGAGGACAAGTGCTAAAATATTATTGTCACTATTTTGAATGTTCTTTGAAGAGAAATTTTCATTCTTACTGAGATTAAGATTGAATGACCGTTTTGCACAAGTTCTTCATTCTCTTGTTCCGTTGTTCTTTATGAAAGATTTAGATAGTTTGAAAAGCCCGAAAAACTACTTGGAACTATTATAGCAAGACAATCTTGACATAACTCATTCAACAGCAAATTACTGTTTTGTGCCTGATCTTCTAGATGGCACTGTACGTGTGTGCTATCATTAATGGGTTCACTATTCAGAGGCCTCATCTTCATAAAAAAGACTCCACCCATTTGTGAAGTGGATGCAATTAGCTTTTTTAAAAATAATTCACAGTAATAGCATTTTTTTGAGGAACAAAATGGCTAACCTCTATTCCTTTTTAGAGGAATTTGCTACGTAAGTGCCACACTTCCATTTATCAAAGGAAGAAAGAATATGCTGTACAAATAAAAACAAAATCCCTTGAAAAAGCAGTTCTTGGAATAGAATGTCGGTGGAAGCAGTTAATAATAAAAAAAATTGGGATAAATCGGATAAAACCAAGAAAACCAGCTCCTTAGGTCATGGTTGCCCATCTTCAACCAAGTTGGTCACACAGTCTATTGTAGTGACAGGTGAAAGCTGTGTGCCGTGGTCCCTCTCCTGCAGGATGCCTGACATAGGGTGTGCAGTTGTTCTCTCCAGGGGAGGTAATTCTAATATGCTGTTCTTTCAGAATAGTGCCTCATTTACAAAAAATGCCCTACCCCATTCTGAAAATTTATGTGCTTATGAAATACTAAATGCTAATATATTTAAAATACCCCCCCAATCTTTACCAGAGGCCCTGAAAATTTTTTAAACTGTAAATTCCTATAGTCACTCCTCTTGTTGCTAATTTCTGTGTATTGTCTGCTTCTGTGCTATAAGTGGCTCATTCTTGCTTTTGTTCTTCCACATGGTCACGCAGCCTAATTTTGCTCTCCATAACTAGTGAGGGCATATTTGTAAGGTATGATGAGAAGGGAATACCCTTCTTCAAACAGAGGCTTTGATTTGGCCTAGGAAAGCGCTTATGCATGCATTTCAGTACTGTGTAAGTTCCACTTAAATCAGTGGTACTGAAAACATACTTTAAAATAGGGTGGATATAATCACATCCTCAAAGTCAGGTGCATGTTTCATTGCTTTGCTGAAGAGTAGAGAGAACCTTGTGCACATGGCGACAGAATCAATTTTTTTCCTCCCGGGGTCATGGGCATAGTGAAGAAAGTAATATAAAGTCTTAAGCTGCCACAGAGTGTTTCTAAGGAATCGTATCTTCGATCATATATCCGTCTGCTTAGTGTATGGGAAAAATAATATCAAGATGTCTTTGAATCTGTATGGTAGTAAACTTAAGCAGGCTTTTGGTGATTTTTGGGACTCCACTAGTTAAAAAGTGATGCAAATGCGTCTAGCATTCAAACCATGGTTACAAAACTACTTACCCTGTTTTCTAAGTAGTTGCCTTCTGCAACTTTTGGTCTTAATTTCAAAGTCCATGCAGGCTTCTGCCCAGTGGGTTGATTTCTTTGTTACATTTAGAGTAGAGACAAAACAAACTGTCCTTCCACAGTGCCATCAAGGAATATCTTGTGTCTAAGACCATGATTACTTCAGGTTTAGTGTTCATCTCCTAGCAGGTTAAAATTAATCTATAGTAACTGAGTCAGTTAACAGGAGAGCATTTGGTTGTGTTAAAACTTGGTTGACTAGATGAGGTGAATACTGAGTGGAATGTGCCCACATAAGTACAGGAATCACATATATTAGATGATCATAGCAATACCACCTGGTTTTAATATTTGCTGATCTATGAAGTAATTTTATTACTCAGGTGTCTAACAATATGCAGATATGTGTAATAATGGTTTCTGTGTCGTATTGAAATGCCAAATTTATAATTTTGCACTTCATAAAGCCTGTAGAATCCAGTTTGCAAACTGTGCTGTTGGAAAACAAGATTGCAAATCAATTACTTCATGCTTGACACTGTTTGGATCTGTTTGCTTTGCTTTGCTAAGATCCTTGTTTCAGCAGACACTGCAAAAGTGAACATGCTTGTGAGTTTGACCTATTATTCAGAGATAACTGCAGACTAATAATAACTTTGATCATTGAGCAAGCTATTCTTTTTTGACCTACCAAGACAGCATAAATGGCAGAGTTTTATAAACTGAAATTTATAGGCTTATCAGATCTGACATTCAAGCCTTTCTTATCTGGAAAATTAAGGCCAATCCTACAGGCATTTTCATCAAAAGCCTATCCTTTGCTGTAGTTTACTCCCTAGGGAGGCAAAATGCAGAAAAGCTGATTTCTGGAAAGCAACTGCAACATTCTTAGCAGAAGTAATTTATCAAAATACTGCTTTGAAAAATGGCATGCATTTAATGGTACTGAAACTTACTTGCAGTCCATAAAAATAAAACAAAGATCAAATCTGATTTTGTTAGTGTGGTTCAAGTGCTCTTTCCAGATTCTCAAAGCAGACTTCAGTCTTCCTTGTATGTTAAGATCATCCACTGCGAAGTGGAAGGTGGATGGCCACACAATTAGGCTGTGTATAATATTACTAGAGTTGCCATATGGTGAGTCAGCTTTGCTTTTAGAATTTTTGTTTTTCAATGTGTATCGCTTTATCACAGAGTAATAATGCTTAGAGATTTACTGTTTATTTTCTCAGGTTTAATATTGCAGCAGAAATCTTCAGCTGACATTCACGATGTTATTAAGCAAATGTTCCAGTAGTGAAGCACGATTTGTTTTTTATCTGAATGACGTGACCATACTTCTTTTTAAAACTCAGTGCAAATAAAATCTCTGGATCTAATATTCTTTGGGTTTTTTTCTGCTATTGAATAGGGAAGTCAGTTTAGGTCCTTGTTTTTTAATATTCATTCAGGGGTGGTATCTGAAAAATCCCCTCCTTAGAAATGTATAATTTGGCTCTCGTGATAACAGGCACTTTGGATCTAATGCAAAATCAAAAGAAGTCAGTAATGAGATTCCTGTTGCTTTTATACATCCATTATTGATAGTTTGAGTAAAAATTTAAAAGAAGTGTTCTTTCTTTTCTCAGAATTGGGCTCTACGGTTCTTAATATAAGCATTTATTTGTATTACACTTACTACAACTTCTTTGCAGTGATGTGAAGAGATCCTGGTATGAACATGTCTTCATGGAGGTGAAGATTCTAGAATTTTTATCTATAGTATAAAACTGGGAACATATCATCACTTAATGTCAGTTTCTGAATATCATAGGCCTTTAACTTGTACTCACCACTCTACTGAATCTGGTACGACGACTTTGACAGAAGTGTGTTTCTTCCAGGCTGAAGACTCCCGGTGTTTATCTTTGTGTCAGGAAACTCAGACTGGATTAAAAGAATCCCTCACTTTTTTGGGATGTTTTTCTCATGGTGAATCACTCTGACTATTCAAAAATATGCGTATGATATGCCTGGGTTTTGTTTGGTTTTATTTCACTTCAGATTCTGGGTGTTGGTTCTTGTTTCATTTTTCTGTACAAAATTAGGCATGTCTTTAATACTTAGTATTTTTTCAGTTATGCATCATTATAAATTATGACCAATGCTGAATGTGTTGAATTTGGAGACTGAATTAAGAGTATTTTTAGGGCATGGGACTACAGACATCGAAACAGAAATAAGTGTAAATGTTTCAATAAGTGCTGCAAAAGCCTGAATCCTACACTTCTAGTACATAAGAACTGGAAAATGTTAAAGTACATATGGAAATATATTTCCATCATCATAAATCTTGCTTCGACTCTTTGGTGTGCAACTACCAAGTAATTAAATGTAATTGAAGTGCTATGCCGGAGGATGTGTGATCCAAAAGTAATTGCTACTCATGTAATGCTCTGTAGTGTGATCTAGAAGCTGAACTTAATTGTGTATTTGACCTGCACAAAATGAATAGCAACTACCATCCTATTACACTACACCTGCATTTTACATGCTACTTTATTAGTCAATATTAAACTAATAATGAAGCAGCAATAGACACTACTGACCATATTATTTAAGTGAATATTAAGTTGTATTGAAATTGCATCACACCAGCATACTATAGAGAGGCAAACCATTTTCTCATCTTGTTTTATAACTAAGAGCATTCAAGTTTCCATATGTGTTCTTTCAATGACATGAAACATCTCTGAATTGGTTTTTCTGTGGAAATGCTGCTGGATCTAACCAAATAATCTTCTGTAAGTAAGTGAGGTGCTCTATATCTTCTGTGTATTTCTTGTAGTTTGTAAAGACTGTCTCAGACTCAGTTTGTTAATTCATTAAATCAGACATTCTTGCTTGTGCTGCATTTGAGCCTATATAAGTAGAAGGAAACTCCCATTCTGCTGCAGTGAGTCCTAGACTGATTAGAAATAGAGAAAACTTATTTTCTTTGGCTATGTCTTCATGAGCAAATAGCGAGGCCCAGTTAGAGTGGATTTTAGAGCAAAACTGTTAATGCTAATGACCCACTGATATCACCCACTTCCCTTAGAAACAATGAAGCACTTAGGTGCCTTCCGGCCTTGCATTCAACTTAAGCTAGTCAGCGTTTTCCTTGGATGGAAATAGTCTTTCATTCCAAAGTATGGCAGGAGCAGGAGCTGCCTATAGTCATGATGCTCTTGGTAATGGGCTTGTATATGAAAACAGAAAAAAATGATAGTCAGGATCATTAGCCAGTCCATATCACAGACTTCACAGCTTTCTAATCACTAGGCTATTTTTGGAGTTTTTAGCTTGAGAAGGGGAGAGAAGGAAAATCTTGTGTTGAGATGAAGACTTGAGACAAAATAACATTCTGAAGAGTTTTGCTGAAGCAGTTTTAGCCAGACAGAAATGGTTACTCAACTAATCAGCAGGCCGTAGGCAAGGTTATGATTTGGTTGGGGAGGGTATGAGGGAACAACATCTCTTCTGTTTTACTCTGCATGGCTTTGCAGCAAAGAAAGGAGAAAGGAAAGGACACAGGGTGAAAGGAAACAAGATATAGCATGATTTTTCTCTTTGCTAATAGTGGGTAATGGGAATAGAGAATAGACTTGAAGTATGATACCTGTTTCAAGAATATTTCATGAATTACTGCTTTAAGCAGTAACCGCTTGCTTCCAGCATGGAGCGTGCTTTAACAGATGTCTGTTATGTTTTGGAGATGACTTCCTGCAACTTGTTGTAAAAGGAATCCCAAGGTGTGGTGGCTTGAAAGGAATATAATTACAAGAAGTCACAAATGGTTCATTGCCTCATGGAAATGAAAGGTGTAATTGCAAATCTAATCTGTTCATGCCTGAAACTTCAGCAACCTTAACGTCTGGAATGGATATTGCATAAACTCCATTTTCAAGGTAGTCTGGTTGATGCTTATTTGCTTGATTGATATCCTCCTCTTGGCCACATATGTGGCACTGAGCAAATACTTATGATACTGTTGAATTAGTTGAAATAATGATCGCTATGTTGTATTGCTCTGAGAAGTTAGGTGATTCTAATGACGACTCTTAAATACATGGAAAGAAAAAGATCAAGTCTTGCCCTCAGAACTTTTTTGTAACCTATAAATACTGGAACTTCAGCTGTATTGTACCTGTAATCCAAATAACACTGCCAGAATTAGTATATCCAGAGGAAATAACATTTGTAGTTACAAATATACGTGAGAGAGTGGCTTTTGAATACAGTATGGTAAAAAGGGTGTGGGTTTTACTTGGATCTATCACGATGCATAAATTGCCTTTTAAAGAAAACTGTTACTTCTTGTGTTGGAAAAGTGTGCTTTAAAGTTTGTTTTGCTATTTAAAGAATAATTTTTTTTTTCTGTGTTGTTACCTCTTCCTGCTGTGATTGTTGTAAGTGTATTCTGCTGCTTCTCTTTCTCAAAATAAGTGTGCACTATATTGACAAGATCTGTCAGTGTAAATCTTGAGATCTTAAAACAGTTTTGGAGTGGTGATCAAAACAGCTAGCATATGTTTCCAAGTCACTTTGGATTAAATATGCTAGAGTGTCTACTGGTTTCTGAATGTCAAATTTGACACTAAAGTTAGAATGGGAAATGGGTTTCTATTCTGGGGGGAAAAAAAATTTCCCTGAAGTCTGCTTGAACTTAAAGTGAGGTGATGCTGCTGAGAGCTGTAGCCATGAGGCTGCTGTGTGACATCGCTTGTCCCGCTCTCTCATTGAAAATTTGCTGAAGAGTCCTTAGTTATTCCAATGAAAAACTCCAGCATGTGAAAGTAACCAGTGTCTGCTTCCATCGCAGTTCCCCCACGTCTTCTAATTTAAGGCTGTAGGGATCCTAGAAATTTGGGCTGGCTAGAATGCAGCTGTTAATAAATGCAAAGATTCCAGATTTGTTTTATGTTTGTTGTAACATAGTAGAATGTTATTTCTAGTATTCCTCCTAAATAAAAACCTGACAGAGATAGGTGTGCTTCAGAGTAGTCAATAACTTGAACTTGCATTTGGAGTGTAGGAAGTCCAAGTTTGGTGTGTGCTTCACTTGGTTCCTCTCAGGTGCTGGAACATATCTCTATGCCAAGCAATGCCACAAGTTAGCTATTGCAAGTCAATTCTTCTTTCTTGTGCTGGAATTGTCATGCATCATATAAATAATTGAACTTGTGGCAGGCCAAAAAAAGGTCTGAATCTGGCCCTCCCCTATCCTGGACAAGAGAGAGGCGCTGGAGGCTCTTATTTAGTCTTGAAATTCCACTTGCAGCTCAAGACACTGTTCTTAAGCAGCACTTCTTTGGCTCTCCTGTTGTAAGTTGCTTAGTTCGGAGCAATATAATTAGCACAAACTAGAACATTGTGATAATAGCTTGAGTTTATCACCTCCCAATTAGCTCACCGAAGAGAGAGGTAGCATTTGCCTCTGGCACTCTTGTTTTATTAAGATGTATTCAGTAATCACCAAGCTGAAGGCTCAGAAAGCAGCACACCTGTGTACTTGTCCAGAAGTCAAAACTCTGTCAAAAGACTGGGCTTCCTCAGATCAGAATTAATGTTCCTTTTAATTTTCCTAGTGCTGCATGCTGCTTCTCATTATTCCCTCCTGAATTACAGTATCTGAAATTGCTTTTTGGTCTGCACACTACTGGAAAAATTCAAGTAGAATGGCATCAAGGGGTAGGTGTGAAGCACAAGCACTGTGCTGTGATTTACCTTACCTTGTCACAGATAGGCTATGTTGTCCTTGGTGGATCATTTCTCTGAAAAAGTCAAAGAAACTCATGCCTCAAGAAAAAAAAAAAAAGACTAAAAGCACAATGAAATGATGACTAAATGTCATGAATGACTACTGAAGATTTTAAGTTGTGCCCTTTTACTGAAGGGCCAGAGTTGTCAATGCAGGACTTCCCTATTAGACATCCATGGATGAGGTTGATGTGAGCAAAAGCAGCATCTGCATGGGCATGTGATCCTGTATTGCACAATATTTTCATAAAATGCCACTTATACAAGCTGAGCCCCACTTATACAAGCTGAGCCAAATACTTATTATGTTGAGAAAAGAGTGTATGAGAGTAGTGCTCTGCACGTACTGCTCAAATGTAAAGGCTTGGAAATGTGTTTTTCTGCTTTTAGTTCTGCTGCAGAAGGCTACAGACTCTCTCCACTCCTCATCTACCCTTTGCTGTTATGCAGGCCAGCACTGATTTTTTTTCTTCCCTTTTTTCTACTTGCTGCAGCCCCTAAAGATCATTTACCCATGCTAGCTTTTGAGAGAGGAGTCTTCCCATTTTCCACAGACACTTCTTCAAGGGTGTGAGCCGTACGCATGTAGTTTTTTGTTAAAGAAGAGAAATTAAAGTACCTCACTTCCAAATCTGGAGCAGGGAAGCCCATGTCAAGGCTGTGAACATTTGATAGTCACTCCTTGGCCTCTCTGCTTTTATTCCATAACCTGGGGCTTTTCTTGTTGTACATTTTGGAAGAAAAAGCAATTTGGAGTCAGCATAGAATTTGGATGACCTTATGGACAAAATTTCTGAAATACTGCAATGGAGAGGCACTGTAGTGGGATGAAGCAAAAATGTCTGTAGAGGGTAACTGCAGAAGTTGTTTGTAGCCACGAGAGCCCCGTTAAATAGGTCATGGTCAAGGACAGTGCAAGAGAGTAGGCATGGTGTTACAGTCTGTACCTTCTTTAAGGGGAGGGTTTTTTTTTCCCAGAGATGAACTTCTCTAAACTTCAATAACAGTTCGATGGAAGACAGTTCCCTATTTCATGCTTCCCAGGTACTTAGTCAGTATAGTGTCATAGTGGAGAAGATACCAAAAAAATTTTAATTGGGAATTGCTCAAAAAGCTGTCAATAACATTTTTTTCCTTTTTTTCTTTTAGAAAATGTTGATGCTGAGAAAATAGGATGAACTTTTTTTTTTTTTGCCTTTTTGTTAAATTCCTACCACAACCTTTTTTCAGTGCTGTTTGCTACACATGGCAGCTGAAATCGAGCCTCTTTTTAGGGGAGGGCTCATTGCTATAAAATTTGATTACATAAAATCTGTAGCAAAAGTATTTTATGAGTCAGCAGGAAAAAAATTACTACAACCTTCTTGCCACAGAGCATGGGAGAGTTGCTGTGTTTCATCAGATACAGTATGACGCAAGCAGTTGTAAGCCGTTCAGTCATCTCCATAAATTAGACCCTCTATAAAAGGAGTATTCACAACCAGTATGGTTTTTTTTTTTTATTTGGTGAGAGGAGATAAAATAGTTGGTTTTTAAGCCAACATTTAGCAGTAATGTATTTTGTGTTTCATTATAGAATAAAATCTAAATGATTCATAAACTTCAGCCATCTTTTCAAAAGTCATCTTGATATGTAAGGTTTTAAATCTCAGTGGAGGGTAGCTGATTTTTACTCCCAAGTCAATTTGCTCCAGATCTTCAAATGTGTTTGAGTGCCTTATTGCTGTTGACCGTAAGACAAGATTTTGATTTCTAATTGGGTAATAATCTTTCTATGAAGTTCATACCTGAAGAAAAGCTAAGTTAAAGTCTAGATTAAAAAGAAAAAAAAAATTAGCCTATATGGTGTAAAAACTGACTTCCTAGTCACATATTACTTAAGGCAGTCCCAGAGCCTTTGCAGTGTTAGAGTTTTATTAGATTCCATAGCTCAATAAAAATTGCTTTTTCCGACAGCCCCAGTGGAAGGAAATTTAAACACTAAGGTTTCAATAGATGTTACATAATTTTGTTCCTTTTTATACTTCCTCAGCACTGCATCAAGTTGGTGCCCTTCTGGAAGGAAAAGGGACAGACAGTCTTTCTGCACGTGCCTTTGAAAAGTGTGATTATGCACAACGAGGCACTCAAACCACTGGAAAGAAAGCACTGGCTATTTCAATATTAACAAACAACCTTCTGTTAACAAAGTACTTTAATTCTGTTAGTGCAGGTAAATACTATAATTCTATGAGCTTTTTTACTGTGAAAGAATTCTGTGTCGTATGGAAAGACTAAATAATTCAGCTGGATCTGCATATAACAAAACAGAAAATCTGAAGGGTGTCAGCTCTTGTGACAATGTTTTCCTGGGTTACAAATGCAAAAACGCTTTCCTAGGACTTGTATTTAGGGAAACAGTTAAGCTCACTCTTAAATTTGAAGTGTGATTTAAGATCTGCAAGCTTCACACAGGCCTAAGTCCCTGAGTGAGGGACGCTTTGTTAAATCAAAAACCTAATCCTCCAGATGCTCTCTGCCAGAATATATTGATTTTTCTTTAAGAAGCTGGCATGCATCCTTGGGAAGAGGTCTTTGCTTATAAACCTCGATCAAAGATATTCTCTGTGGTACATGCAGGTAAAAACTCTGTAGACTTTTTTCTGTCTAAATCATCAGACTAATTTATATTTGCCTACACAGTAATGGAATGACTAAACAAAAAAAAAAAGTTGTAAATAGTTAAGATTTTTTTTTCTTTTGGTGGATGGAATTTAGACAAGAAAACAAAATAAAATATAGCAACCAGAGAAAACCTGCAGCTGATGGCTGAGTTACACGTTGCAAACCCTCTAACATGAATTCAGGATGAATACTTGTGCCAGACAAAGTATAAAACCTTTGTCATCATCAGTAAGCCACCACATTTAATGAAAACTGAGTTAGACCCTGATTCTCTGGACCAACAATGAGGTTGCACTTCCACAATTCAGGCATTTCTAAAATGTTATTTGTAAGGTTTACCATATGCCTGATAAGAAGGACCCTCAGTTGTAGGAGTGCATTTATTCAGAGACTTAAAACTATACAACTTCAGTAACCATAAATCTCTGTTGCATATTCCTTCTCTTAGTTAGAGGTAGTAGCTAATGCTATGTTGTGAAACTTGAAGGGGGGGAGAAAAAGAATGATTTGTTTTTATTTTCTTCTGTGCACTAGATCACTGATTTTGATGAGACCAGTAAAACCTTTTCAGTCATTTACAATGTTTCTTTCAAGTGACATATCTTTAGCTCCTTTTTATAGGTACCAGTCTGTGTTGTCAAGTCTATAGTATTGCATTTATTTCTCAGATTTGAGTGCAGGCTATCTTTCTGAAAACAACTATGAAAAGAACCATGCAGAATATAATTGGAGAGAATCTGAAAAAGAAATGCTGAATATTTTGCCCAATGCTATGCAGGCTTGTAGAACTGATCTAACACATAGCTGTATCTTAAAGATATACCTACTAAAAGTTCTTGCTCTTAAGAATGCTGAAGATGAATATTGAGTAAAGGAGAAAGGCAAGACCCTCCTGTATTAACATGCTCTATGATTAAAACAAAAAAATTCTGGAAAATGAGAAGTCAAAGAATATATTTGGAATAATCATTGATGTGAGTTAGCTGTTTAAAGGTTTTCTGTCAGTGCTCTTTGCAGGTTTTTTCTATCTTGATTTTTAAAGTTGAGTCGTCTTAACTCTTTAGCTTTGGGGAAAATATTAACATAGGTAAACTTCTGAAAAAATATGTGTTGCATTTGAATCACAATCGGGATATTTGAATTTGTTAGATGTTTCAGATACAAGAATCTGTAAAACTAAGGAAAGAATAATAATTCAGTTTCTTCACCCTGAAAGTTAGGGAAGCAAAAGGAAGCTATTATTCTTATTTCTTCTGAACCTGTTCGCTGATCTCTTCAGGGATAAAAACATACAGCATTGTAAAAGGCTTTGCCGACAGATGCAGCGGATCATCTTTAACATGTTCCAATTTTTCTTTGTATCTAGGTACTATTAGTAAGTTCTTTTTTATTTTCAAATGCCAAGAAGATACTATGATAAATGCTGCCATAGCAGTACATGTTATTGAGAAGAAAACTGAAAACTTCTCAAGGATAACTCTGGTATATGAGAGGGCAGGGGAAATTTTAGCTTATCACTGTTGATTTCTAATCTCCTGCCCATCAGCATCTGTGCTTTTGGATGGGGGATTTTGTATCTCTCTTAGGCTATCTCTGTTTTTCTAGCTTTTAAAAAAAACATAAAACACGCTGCCTATATGATTGGCCAAAATTGCAATATTAACAAGGGAGGGTGAATGAAAATGCCCGTACAAATGACAAGTACTGCTGTGATTTAGGGTTTGAAGTTGTTATACTCCTTTATGAAGAGTGGCAGATGCTCCTGATACCTTGAAGTGTCTTTTTCTAAGCCTTATGATTTAAAACTAGCATCATCTGTTTCTCAGCCCTACAGTCTTAATTTGATACCAGGCACATTTTCAACCAATCTGAGTGAACACGAAAATATGAAGGGGAAAATAGTGTCTTAGGGGAGATTTTCTATTTGTAGAAGTAATCTCCATTGACGTGTTCTGTGAGCCTTCAGAGTAAAGAGAACAGAAGATGGGGACTGGGTGATTCCCCCCCCCCCCCCGCCCCCATGCCCCCCCCCCCCTCCCCCGACTTTCCTAATTTGTTTACCACAGACAAGACAAAATGAGCAACAACCTTTATATAGGGAGATGCTGTTCTGGGGAAAGGAAGGAAAGTGTGTGTGTATGTAGGGCCTTTAACTCAAAGGTAACCAGACTGGTTTGGGTCGGTCCCGTCCCGTCCCCCCACCCCCCCCCAGTATTATCATAATGAGATGCCATTGCAACTACCCACTTATTAGATGTTTTGCTGTCTGGTGTTGCTCCATACTACAGTGAACATGCTTCTCGAACTGATTCTGTTATGGGACACTGAAAGACGTTAATAAAATAGAAGTGCCAGTGAACTTGCAAAGTACTGCTGATTGAGGATTTGGCTGTCCTGAGAAGTATCCGATGTTGCAGTGGGAACTCTTCATTAAAATTTATGATCTATATTCTTTTAGCACAACTGCTCCATTCATCTGGAAGTAGTAAGTAATGTTGGAATTCAATTCTGCAGGTTGATGCTCTTTTGAGCCTTTAGTAGCTCTCTAGCATTGTGTAAGTGACAAAAAATAGCTATCAGTAGAGTAGTGACCTGCAAGAGCCAGAAACCAAGATGATTCCAGGAATCTGCCCCAGAGAAACCAGACAGCCACAATAATAGATTTTAGAGAACTTTACTTATAATCTTGGCCATGCAATGCAATAAGTAAATTAAAAATATAGTTTAGTATAGTACAGAAGTAATACACATTTCATTACAGAATTTCTGAATTCACTGGTATGTAACTTTGAGAGATGGATGCCTTATATTTAAAGATTAAGGTCCTACCTTTAAAGCTCCCTAGCAGGTTACTGACTTTCCAGTGAAGACAGGGTTCAACTTTGTGTCTAAGTTTCAAAGACAATCTCAGTGCATTTGCAGATGCAAACCTTTTGTATGAAGATAAGCTTGATGTGAGAAGGATACCATCTTGGAGGGGTACACTATTTTCATTACTTATGACTAGTAAGAAGTAACGTTAATTTATCTGAGGGAAGTGAATACATCCGTTTTGTTGGAAAATCACATCTGTCTCATCTCAGTTGCTTTAACCTATGATGATTTCCCAAGGCTGTGTTTCCTGTGCGCTGTAGACAGCTGAAAAAAATCATACTGCAGTCTGTAGCTGTTACCAGTTTCTGTAAACTTAGATTCAAATCAATATTTGCCATATTGTATAGCACCCTAAGGCTTGTTAGGTAAAATAAGGCTATGTTTCCAGCCTACTGGGGTCTCTCTGACTCCACTATTCAACGCACGGGCAAAGGATGTCCAGGAATTTACTGTAGCTATAATTTTAGTATTCTTTACATTGATTAGTGCATGTTGGACAGATAGCACAGTGATGTAAAGACATTAAAGCTGGTAAATGAGGTTCCAACCCTGCTATCAATAACAGGTGGGCTGTGCTTCTGTATCATTATGATGCCATTTGATCATAATGATATAGCCATTGATCATTTGAACTATTGGGCTCTTCCAGAGAAAAATGTAGCAACTTGTTTAAGCAGGCTGAGATTTACTGGCTAAGAAATTCCTAATTTTGAATGGTCTCTTTTAAAGATTATTTGGCATTTCCACTTCAGTATGATACTAACAGAAATCAGTGAATGCAGGTCCCTGTAGTGGGAGCACTGCACCTTCCAGAGCATGTTCAGTTACTTGTCCAAACAAAGTTCATTGACCAGATTGTTTGCAGAAGGAAATAGCTTACCAAAGCCTACATCTGGTTTGAGAGCGGTGTAAAGATCACTGCGTTAGCAGTTTCCATGCTGGCTTTCTTGGTTTAAAAGAAAATCCTAATCCCAACACAGGTTCCCACTCTCTGTGGTTAGTGCTTAAATACTTACACCTGAAAGCATAAATAGAGCATATCTATTATTAGCAATATTCAAACTTTAATAACTTGTGCCTCTTAAGATATTTAGAAAACATACTTAAATCCTGCTGTTGTCAATGTGCTGCAGTGTTTTCTAATTGTGTGTGTTGAAATTGCGAACAAAGTAAAGAAATGCACTCTAATACATTAATGTTATTGTAACGTTTCATGGTTTTGTGCATTTGGAGCACCATATCTAATGATTCAGTTAATAGGTCGCATACAGCTGCTGATATTTTTGTCCTCAGAGGTCACTTTCTGAGCCCCAGCCTAAATCATAGCAGAAGGCACTGGGAGACGCTGAAACATGTATGCTGGTACAACTGTTAGTCTCCTGTTGGTGAAATCCCCCTTAGTAACTTGTGTTCTTTAAGAAGGCAGGTTCATCCGTTCAAAACCTTGTGCTGTAAGACTATATTTGTTGGGATTTTTCCCCCCCATGTCTGCTTTTCCTCCTTATTAAATTATTTAGTTGCCTTAAATTTATGTAATTACTGTCTTTTATTAGAATTACACATGCAGGAGAAATCTTTAAAACTTTTAGCAAATATGGTCCATATTCCTACTGGAGAGTTCTCTTTTGTGTATTTACAGCATAATACTTAAATTTCTGTCTTAGGCTTCTAGGGCCAAATTCTCAGCCCGCAGAAGCTCATGTGACTACCCCTGGCTTGTCCCTCTTCTTTCTACTCTTCTACAAAGCGGGGTCACAGTCCTAAGATAATTTTCACAACAGAATTGCATGCTTTTAGACAGACAGTAATTGAAGTATGTAGGTGACAGGATAACATTAGGCAGCAAGAAGTCGTGAGTTGTCCTACTGTTAGTGTTTGGGTTAGCTCAGTTAGCAGTCTCACCTGAGATGTCTGAATCTGAGGCTGAGACGTGGAAGTCTTCTAACAACAGGCTCTTGTGTTTTGAATTGTGGTTCTCCTTTCTTCTGAGTCAGCTAGAAATAATACAGCAAAAAATGTTTCTGCATTTTTTCTGCCTTCTGTTTCTGGCTGCTCTGGAATCAGTAAATGCAAAGACAATTGAAAATGAAAAATAAGGAAAGGTCAGTTTGCCCTGTTCTTTATTTCTAAATAAAATAGGGATTGTATTGCTTCTGGGAGTGTAAAGGATACTGTAGAGGAGACATGATATCTATATGTGATGATTTCCAAACATAATTCCGTTATTCCAGCTGTTCCTATGTAAGCTACATGTTGCAAATACTGTGGGCTCAAAGAGGGCAAATGCAAAATTCCTCATATACCTTCTGCTGCTAGCAGATAGCAGGGGTTTACAAGAAGATTTATAGTAAATGCTAATAAATCAGAGCGTCTTCTAGCTGCTTTCCTTCTTAGGTCTGGTACTATTGCAGCTTGGTTAGCTCCATAGATCTATGCTTGTTACTGTTGAGACGATTGTTTCTTCACATTCTACTATGTGTGTATCTTCTGGTTCTTTAAATATAATTTCCATGTTAGATTTCCAGAACTCTCCTGATTCCTAACACTTTTCAATTCATGTTAAATTTCCACTGAGGCTGCAGCACTTAAATCCAATATTTTGTGCAGTTAACATCTGAACTTGAGTCCTAAAGCATTTCAGAGTTTGCTATGTTTAGGATGGGATTGCCTGTGAGTTATTAGAAACTTACATCCTGATTATCAAATCCAGTTTATTTTCTATTTCCCAGTACTTTTTCATCTGTGCTTGTGTAGCAAACCTTAGAGGAAAAATAGAAGATTAATTTTTGAAACATGCTCTTCATGTTCTTTGGCTCTGAAAGTCAAAGAAATCTCACTGGATTGTCCCACTCATTTTATTTATGTTTTTATTTATACTTCAAAAATATCTTTCCATCTTTTAGATATACTAACAGCTTCTGGGTTGTCATCCTTGACTGCCCTGAGATTTGAAACCATTTGCAATAGCTGCTATTCTTCTGTTTACTATCTTTCATTTCAAAGCTACTACAACTCAAATATTTGTATAGGAAGAAATGTCCACACACTCAAGATATATTTTCCAAATAAATTGCATGCTGGACAGTAGCAAGGAAGGATAAGGAAAGCACCAAAGCTCTTTGCCTGTCTCTTCTGTGACTGCTGTTTGTATCTGGCAAACTGTGTGTGGTCTTCTGCTGGTGGATAAATAAGTGAGAGGTGTTAGAAAGCTCCTTCTTTGCTGGGGCAAATTACAGAGGGCAGATACATCTGCTGTGCTTCACATAGAGGAAATTACTTGCAGAGTGAAGAATATTTTCTGCTCTGTGGACTAGCCAAAGTATGCAATGAGAAATGGATTTGTTCTACAGCCTCGTATTGCACCAAAAAGCCTCTGGAACAGTGGGTGAAGCAAAGGGTTCGCACAAGTCGAACCTGCTATGCATCCTTTCAGAGGTTTGCTAGTGGAGACAGCTGGGGGAGATTGTTTGGCCTTGCAGCTGCCCCTTCCTCCATAGTTCTGTCTCTGGGCATCTTGATTTAGCCTTTGGATTTCACATTTCTTGCACAAATACGTGCTGCTTGTGTGCTTCCACTACATCTGTTAGCTTTTCTGCTCTACTTCAGACACAATTTCTTTCTCCAAACACATGCCTCCCTGTTTGTCTGGAGTTGAGTTAAGCTGCCCCAATGGGCATGAAGAAGTTGCTGAGTTTTTCTGAGCTGAATGCAGACTGTAGCTCCATTGATACCTGTAGGGATTAAGCTCTCACCTATGAAGACCTACTGGATTAGCGGACTTGAAGTATTCTCGTGTTCTCTACAGTCATACAGAAGAAAGACACTGAATTTTTTCCTAAACATGCATTCCAACATAGGTCTGCCATGCCACTTGTTTTTCAACTGTGTTTTTGTCCTTGGCAAATGAACCAGTGTTGGCAAATGGCATCAAACCATGTTAGTAACTCCAGTTCTTTTCAAATATTGTTTTTCAAGGAAACGTCTTCTTTCTCTTGCAGAACAAACCTCAGTGTAAATTGTGCCTTTTTGCATTTAGGAGAAAGTAAATCAGTGATAAGTAGTTGTTCAAAGAAATCATACAAAATATTCCTTTAGAATCTGGTGTTTTTAGGCCAGAAATTAAACCATCTCATCCACCTCCACTATATGAAATTATCCCCAAGAAACATGACCCAAACAATGAGCTAATGTATCTATCTGTATCATAGTTAAAAGTGGGGGAAAAAAGTGCTCTCTCAGACTGAGAAGTACAAAGCAAACATGTTACAAATCAGCTTGACTCAACGTACTCAACAAAACTTTGTGTTTTTATTGACATGCTTTATGTGATATGCAGAGCTACTGCTTGCTTTTTGACACATGAAGATACCAAACATCATTTAAACATCTCATTTTACACTATAAGGTAAGACTTTTCATTGTCAGTCTCTTCAGATGTCTTTCATTTTAGCATTTAGATTTATATGTTTGCTGGGCTGTATTCTGCAAATTTGTGTTTAACTGTTAACACTACTAAAAGTAATTCACATAGATTAAAGGAGAATAGCAGCCCTTAGTGTATGAAGACGTCTAAACCTGGCTTTTTCAAAATCACATTTCTATGCATTGTTTTTGACAGGGAAATGTTTTTAATAAATTGACAGAATAAATGAGTGGTTATGCAGGGAATCTTCCCCAGTAAGTAATTAAACTGGTCAAAACTGTTGACTTACAGAAATCTACAGCTTAATTCTTCTGAAGAAGACATAGCACTTTCTGGTCTGTAGAGAGGAGTTGTGGGGAACATCAGAGGTGTTCAGTCCCTGATGACTGGGGGTTTGCCCTGTCATCTCATTTATAAATGAAATAATATCCCTGAAAGTGTTTTTGGCATGCCAAAACTATGGCAAGGTTTAATTCAGTTACTGAAGTGCCACCAGCGTTGCAGTAGCACAGTGTCATATTTCACAAGCAGGTTGCACAGGGCTTTCTTAGGGATTGCCTTTTAGGTTCAGCTTTGTCCTGTCTCCTGTTTGCTAGCAGTTCTGGTTAAATTGACTGTAATTAGTCCAGGTAATTTTGGCTAATATGTCAGCTCCAGGCTTCTAATCAGTCAACTCTGCATGTGTTCCTCAATGAGTACAAGTGTAGGTAAGAACGTAGTTTTGTTCCTTATCAAAATACCTTATTTTCAGCATTTGTGCATTGTTTCACTGTGGAGTAGAGGCTTCTATATGTGGGGACTTAATTTATGATAGCTCTTTGAAGAACTTACGTGTCAGGGCTCTTATTCAGCAAAGATACTGCCTTATTTTAGATTATCTAATTCCACTTTAGAATAGGTACTTTTATTCTGAATAATAGCATTTGCTGGAAAATGTCAAGTATAGTTATTCGTACGTAATGTAAGTCTGGTTTCTCTTTCCTGTTTGACAAGTTCTCTGTAATCTCACTGGGTAAGATACAGGTAGTGTGAGATGAATACTTGCAGTGTTTTGAAAAAAAAAAAAAATTTAATCGGGGCTCAGTCCTGCAATCTTTACTAAGATGAGTGATCTTATAGAAGATTCTTGTTATTAAGGGCCTAGGATTGGGCTTTGAATGCTGTAGCCTTCAGATCACGAACAAAGGAGCTTTTTGTTTGTTTAAAAAACCACAAAAAACCCCACCCAAACCTCTTGTTCAGAACAAAGGGGAAATTAAATAGGGAAATGTTCCCTTTTGTAGTACCCCAGATTTGTTTTATTTCAGCTGACACCTGCACAACACTAATTGACGAAACTACGCCGACTGGTATATAGATGAGTGTATCTCATGTTAATCATTAGAGATGTATGGAAATACAGATCAAAGGCTTTTCATTAAAGCTTCTTTCATCATACGCATCAGTAAGTCAACATTACCTGCAACTCTGAAAACACTGGCAAAAAAAGTAGTAAGATCCAGTCAGAAGGGTTTCTAAGGATATGTCTGTCCAGTAAAATGAGTCAGTGGGTTCCTTGCTCTAGTGGTTGTCTAAGCTGGTAAATCCCTTCATTACAACGCATTGACATGTGGGAGGTTTTCGTGGGGGACCTGAAAACATTAACGCAGAAAGGGATGTGAGCTAGCTAGCTTTGTCTCAGCCTTGGTCACAGCACAGTGTGACTCCATGTCACAACTTGGAATCACCTACAATTCAAATCAGTACAGTGTGACTCTGCCTTTTGACACTGGAATAGGATAGATGAAACTTTGCTTTGGGTGATTTATATGTGCTTTAAACTCTCCGGAGAGTAGAGGAGAAGGGAACGATGGCGATCAAAAAAAAAAAAAAGGAAACCATA
Source organism: Fulmarus glacialis (assembly GCF_000690835.1). Lineage (NCBI taxonomy): Eukaryota > Metazoa > Chordata > Aves > Procellariiformes > Procellariidae > Fulmarus > Fulmarus glacialis. Next base: position 27,422 of record NW_009231457.1, read on the forward strand.
GCATATACAGGTTGTTATAGCACTGGTGAAAGCAAAAAACCTGTATAGTGTATGTCAATATGAACAGTATTTTACTAGGAGACAAAACTCAGGCAGGTTTTTTTTGGGGGTGGAGGAAGGAAGGATATGCCTGCGATGTAAGATTAGAGGTCTGGGGCTCACACTGATCAGACAATTTGCTTTTTCTAGAACTTTTTTTCTGGTACATTTTTTGTAGGTATCTGCATGTCATTAATTTTAATTGCTTAAAAACCTGCTGGAAGCAGTGATCAAGACTGGCTAGACCCATGCTGATGTAAATTCACAGTAATCATGTTGAAGTCAACAGTTCAGCAGCAGGTACATACACTGCAGAGCAGGACTGCTGTTTTGTATTGCTGACTTGCTGTATAAGCTCATCCAGCTGCTAAATGAGGGTGAATGTTTTGTCCCTTTCTAGAGGATTAATAATGCTAGTAATGTGCTTCCGTATCTCTGGATAGAAGGTGCTACGGAAGTGCAAAGTTTAGCTTACTTCCAAGCTCAGCTCAGCAAATGGTAGTACCTTTGCTGAATTGGAAGGAACTTAACAGATACACTCAGCCATTATAATAAATCTTTAGTTCGTATTAATAGAATAAAAATTCTGTGGTCTTCTGAGGGAGAATGCTGGTCTGGTGTTGAATAACTTTGTTCAAATTTGTTTTAATGTAAACAAACAAACAAAACCCCACAATGCCTTAAGTTTGTATCAGTAGGCTTTATGGCAGATCAAGTCTCATCAACGGGGCATCAAGTTTTTGCAGAGAGACTATTGTTTGTCCTTTTGCATAAATTCTTACCATACTGTCTGGATAGTATGACGGATTCAGATCAAATTTGTACCGGTGAGTGATTCACTAGTGCACAGAACTGGCATTTGTTATTGTGGGATCATGGCCTCAGTATGTGCTTATGATAATTAATGCCTGTTTTAATTTTTGCCCTGTTGGCCTCGTCCTGGATTTCATTGATGCTCATGGTATGATGAAGCCTATGTGGAACTGTATAAAATCTTGAAGTCTAGGACTTGGAAAGATTAGAAATCAAGTTAATCAAATACCTTATGTTAGTTTATCTGTGGGAAGGAAGAGAGTGCAGATAGACAAACCCCAGGACTTGAGTATGACATTAAGAAGTGGAAAAAAAGCAATTTTACTGAGTGTAGCAAAAGTTGAGAGAAATTGATATCAAAATCCACATTGGACAAAAAAAGGGTTTGGCAGTCTTTTCAGTGTCAGTATTGCTTTAAAATGAGATTTGCAAATCTATTTTTAATTAGACAGTTATTGTACCGTGTGCTAAATAAACACTAACTAATGATTAAACATGGAATTTATTGAAGTATAATAGATGTATCTAAAACTCTAATTTACTTAGCCTGAGTAAACAAGTTTTAAATGATCAATATAACCTCCTGTACAGGAGCTACGGTTGCAACTAATACATGCCAGCATTCAGAAGCCATGATTATCTTACTGTTTTCTAATATGATTTTTCTTAACAAAATATACCTCAGCATTATGTTTTTGTATATGTGATTCATTGTAAGATCAGGGTTATTACCTATTTGTAGAACTATTCCCTCCTCTCCCATCTTCCCTGGCACGTAGAGACACACAAGTACACAACATGATGTAGTGCTGACCCAATTCATATACCAATCCTGTTGTTTTTTTTTGTTTTAACTGTCTCCAGGATTAAAGGTCAGTCTGTGATCCAATAAAATGCACTTTTAGCTTTCATGGTTTTGAGAAAATTGAATGCTGTTTAAGTGAGCTTTTAAAGTCAATGCCCACATTTGATTTGAAAACTACAGCTAACCTAAATATCTCCAAATAGCTCAATTTCTTTCGTGTTGCAAAAGCCTGTTTTGAGTATGAACCTTCAGAAAAATGTATTGATTTACAAGGTGGTGTGTCTTACTGATGGGGAATGGAAGCTGCTCTTTGAGTTGGGAGCCTCTACTGGTAGGTCCTTGCTCAGCTTTCTTCATATATTTAAATCCTTCACAGAATATAGTATGATCTATTTAGTGTTTGAAAAGGATCACAAATAAAAGTCCAGGAGAATACATCTAACGTATCAGGATCTTTCTAGGAGCATTTTCTAGCATGTGCTGCTGCATGTGGGCATCCATTCATTTTTACCAGAGTATCCAAGAGGTGTGTGCTGGAGATACGAATTCTGGTAAAAGGGAAATTCTAGGCTTTTTTTGGAAGAGTTCTCATACAGTCCCTGACAGTCTTTTCTCTTGAGCATAAAAAAAAAAAAAGCCATCAATAATCAACTAGGCTATATTTGGAAAATTTGATGTCTGATGTAAGCAGGAGACTTGGCAAGGAAGAAAAGAGTTTGCATTCTGCCCAGAATAAAGATAGCGTTTCTAAGTACTTTGCTGCTTCCCTTCGCAGAAGAACTCTGTCTTTTAATGCTGCTTTTAGCAGATTTGAAGATGCTCTCCTTTCAAGTTTTTTTCCCCTCTCTTTCTCACTAGGCTCTCAGAGTTGCTTCTTTTGTTTACTTTGAGAGTGATTTTATTATTTCCTGAAATGAGGCATCCCTCTGAATTAGTCGAGAGCCAAAACACCATGGAAGTGCGTGTAAGTGAGCTTGTAAATAGGTGAGTTACCCAAGTGCTTACCTAAATGCTTTACTGAGTTGGGACCAAATGATGGTAGTGGACTATAACTAAGTGGATTTGAACTGACTTACATTTGATCGTCATTTTCTTTTCTGGGATGTTGAGGTGATGAACAAGCTTTTTTATGCAGATCTTTTGACCCCCTCTGTCTCAGGCATTAGAGACTGATGTTTTTTATACTCACTTTTACTAGTTCAGGATTTGCTTCATCCTGATGTGTCCAAGCATCCCAAATGAGTTATTTTAACAGATCTCACTGAACATTGGTATTAAGAATATAAAGCCCATCTTACCTACTTTTCTTCTAGGCCACAGGATGCAGGGTCAGAGCTGATACCATTTTTAGGAGGTTGAGGCAAATTTGGCCATTGATTCCTCATCCTGCTGTTGGCTTTAGACTTTGCCTTGTTCTCATATCCTGTTCTTCATTCCTTTGAGACTTGTTGTCTTTAGCTGGACACATTACTTTTGCTAGCTGAAGTAGCTTCTTAATCTGTTTGGAAGACAGATGGACAATTAGCTTTTAAGGAAAAGGAGAGCACAGCTTTTGCAACTGCAATCTCCTTTATCTCTAGGTCAACACAGGGAGAGGTATTGCCTTGAAAGGGACCCATGTCAAATCAAGGAGATAGATTAGAGTAACCATTGCTATATTTTTCTGATGGCAAAATCATTTCATTATTATTTCCATCTTTGTGTAAGCCAGGGTGCGGTATTGCTCAAGAAAGGAGGAGTTCAGCTAGCAGAAAGGTCTTTGGAGAGTACCCACTTCTTTACACATCCTGCATATATACTCACTCAGAAAAATAGCAATTTGGACTTCAAGGTAAGGGTGGGAAATGTAAAACAAGGAAGATGAGGCGGTGGTGTGAAGACAGATATCCTAATTACTCTGAAGAATGCAAGTTCTGCTTTTAAGGGACACTGGAAAGTATATTAAAAATAATTTTAAAAAAAAAGCCAACACAAACCCACATAAATCAAACTAAGTTAGAACTGAATCTTAGAAGTAACTGTTTATGCCAATTTAGAAGGGCAAAGAGTCTGCCCTAACTGTGATGGCAGATGGCTGTGCTTCAAAGAAGTGACATCATAGCCACAAAGTCTTGAGGAATTTCTTGTGATACATGGAAAATGGCACAGGTGTCAAAATAAATATCTTCTGTGGCATTAAATAGCACTTAAGATCTGAGGAATGGTCTTGATAGCTATGGGTAAGAGACTTCAGGAGACCTTATTCCTTCTCTCAGCTATCAGATCTCAATAAATCAGCTGGCCTTTTTGTGCCTTGATTTTTCCTGTATATGGGTGTGAATAATGGTGCCTGTTTCTTCACAAAATGATGCAGAGGTATAAGGTATGCAATATAGAAAGTGGACCTGAGTCTGGCAATTTAGAAATTGTTCAAAACCAGCATTGCTCGTGAATAACTACCATTCTTCCTCTTGCTGTGAAATAGGCAGTAAAAAAGGGGAATCTGCAGTACAGTTTAAAGTTTTTGTTGGATGAGCCAGTTGGGAAGAATTTATCTATGCTAAATTCATACTGTCCAAGCTTTATTTTGTATTCAAGCAACCTTTATTTTGTATCCTGCCTGTAATTGCCTTAATCTGTTGTAATTCTGGTTTTTGTTGCTCTTTGGGTTTTTCTTGGGGGTGGGGGTGGAGTGGTTTCATAGCCTTTCACCTGCTCAGTCATTTCTATGAGTTGTGGAGTAATGCTTTATAGTGATTTCATTGTTTCATATATCCAGTAGAGCAGAGTAAAGTACTAGACAGGGATCAGAACAACTGAGAAATAAGCTTGTGAATGTGCACCTTAAGTCCTTAAAAAAAAAAAAAAAAAAAATCAAAGGAAATTGTTTTTATACGATATGTCTTCAGAGGGGCAGCACTTTAGCTATGTGCTCATGCAGTTCATCACTAAGGTGACAATACTCTAATGATGTATTAGTAATACATCACTGGAATGCTTTCACACTATTGATGTATTGGAGATCATAAACCATAGAGAGGGGCAGCAGGCTTGCAGACTGAAGTGCCTGCTAAGCCCTTTCCAAGCCTTTTCAAGTTATTTTATTGAGAGAAGTTGTCAGCAAGAATGTTGAGATTTTTACATTATTGTCTGCAGTTGCATGCATGCATACACATGGAACACTGGTGGGGAGGGAGAGTCTTGCCATGAAGATTCCTGATTTTGATGGCAGATGCTGCAGGCTCTATATATGTCTTCAAACAGTGCAGGGACTCTTGATAAAATGGTTTGTTGACTGGCAGTCTGGGCCTTAGGGCAACTGTAAATGCTTAAGAAATTATTTACTTTTTTTTCTTTTTTTTAATGCCTCTGGTAGACAGCATGAAATGTCTTTGAGTCTTGACATCTCAGTGTGCAAAGACTGGTCCATATGACATCCCCACAAATGTCAAATGTCATAATAGGGAAAAAAAAAAAAAGTTCTGTCTTCATGACAGTACATACTAGCTGTTTTTCTGGTATCAGCATGTGGTTACACTGTAATATCACAAGCTTTCTCTTCCTCTCTGGAGATCATGTTAAACATCATCCAATAAAATTAAAACATATCTTTTTCCCCAAACTGATGTTGACACCTTTGTGTACATTGTCCATAGTGTCAATAGTACACTTCCAAAGAAAATAAATTTATTTTTATTTAGGCTCACACTACCCTCCCCATCCTTCAACCACTCCCTCAGAAAACTCTCTAAAGCCAGCCTGGGTTACCTTCAAGATAACATCCTAGAAATGAGTGCCCTGTGGTCTGAGAAGATCAACTTGAGGTAACAAGGTTTCTTGCAACAATTCCTATGCTGATGTTGTATTCATAGTCAACTCACTATTACCTGATGTTCTCCCAATTGTTTGTTTTCATTTTTCTACAATTACATCGTTATTTCCTGGGGAGGCACCAACTTTTTCTTTGTGTGTGAATTGTATTAGGCAGCTGTTCCTGCTTGCAAGCACTGCAACAATACAAATTATGGCAAGTTTCAGCCATTGGCTTGAATCCAAAATGGTTTCGACTTCAAGACTTTTGCAAAACTGAGTTGAAGCTAATGTTGAATAGGAAGGGAAGGTGGTGTCAATGATATGAAAATGGATTTTTCAATACCTTATGAATCACCTTTGCTAGAATAAAATGCATTGTGAACCTGGGACTCACAGCCACAAGCCAATCAAGGAAGCTTTAAACTCTTTAAAAGCTTCCTGGGCCTCTCCTCCCTGATGAACTCTATTACTGATAGAGTATCAAGGAATTTAACTGACAAACACTCTGCCTGAAGGCAATAGTAAATCATATCCCACTTCATGGTCGAGAACAGAAGGTAGAGAATTCAGCAGTGGTTGGAATGTTACTAGGTTTTATGCATGCCTTATCAGATCTGCAAAAGGCTACTGGGGGTCAGAAATACTCAGCTTGAAGCATTTTACAAATCTAGGACCAAATTCTTGGCTATATGACTGCAAATACAGTTCTTCCATTGCCTTCACTGGATCTTGCCTATTGATAACGTTAAAGCAATGTTGAATTTTGATCAGTATTACCGGAGAAGAGTTTGGTTGGTAGAGTTTACGGAGAAAAAAGCAAAACAAAAAATAAACAAAAAAAACATAACCCTTTGATATGTATGGAAGTTGATTGCAACTAAAAGACTGGTTTGTGCCCCTAGGAGCCCCTGCTTGGGAGTTCATAGTGACAGATGTAGCATACAGTCCGCTATACCTTCCGTTTATTGGAACAAATGCAATTTGAAGTCAGTTTAAAGGCCACGTGTCTGTGGAGACTGACTGGGCTTTGGGGGGTGGTTTGGTTTATTTTTGTTTCTAATTTGCTTGATTTTTATTGTAAAAATCAATTTGTATGGAAAACATCTGGCCCTTCACCTCATAAGCAGTCTGCCCTTGTCTCTGTGGCATTGTGGGTTCTGTAGACACATTTTGCTCTACGCCTTTCAGAGCACAGATTAATTACACTGTAATTCACAGTAGATGGACTTTTAAAGCACCAGCTTCATTAGAATGTATCTGCTTGAAGCATAGCAAAGTAAAATACACTTATCTGTATGTTAATAAGTTAACCTGAGCCCTTCAGAGCATGTAAAATAAGTTTGGTTTTTTTTTAAACTGATGCTATGAAAATGCGTGTTATTTAAAATCATTTATGTCAAATACTTCTATTTAAATAGCTTCCCCAAGCCCTGGTGTAAAGGAAGTGGCTCTTGCATCTGTCTGGAGTCAAACCACCTTTTTGGTATTTTAGAATGAAAATTAAATTGCATGGGCTGGGCTGCACTGTGAATGGCTTTAGTATTCCTTTCTAGCCTCATGGAGAGGTACCTATAGCACTGAAGTTAGTAGGCAGAGCAAAGTATTCTCTGCAGGTATTACCGAAACAGCATTTGCCATTCGTCTGATTTATCTTGATTTGGCAACATATTGATTCATACATGTGGCTGTAAGATGAACAGCAGTTGGACTGGGGAAATAAATGAATGGGAGTGTTTATTCTTGATTCACAGAAAGTCAAAATGTAATGTAAAAATATAAATACAATATAAAATATGAGTCAAATATAATATTAATATACTGTATTGCATTACAGCTATACCTAGAAGCTAGAACCAGGCAGCCTTTTTGTCTTAGATAATGTAAGGGACTTTGTGCCAAGCAAGAGAGCCATAAGCCAAAGAGGCTACATAGTAAATCAAGAGTAGTGGATTGGAAAAAAGATTTCTATTCTCATTTTACAAATGAAACTGGAGAACAGAAAAATTAAATGATCAGCCTAAGGTTATGCAAGGAGGTTGAGGCACGGCTGGGAATTGGTATCAGATGTTTGGCATCACAGTCATTTTTCCTAGTTGTGCAACAGTGATTCCTATCACAGGTCTCCTTTCCTGCAGCTCACCAGTTTAGTGGGAGATGTTAAAGAGAGCAAATCTCCCAATCACTTTTCCAGAAGGTTCTCCTAAGAATTCTGGTTTAGAGAAAACGCTGAGTCTGTCATTAAGGTTTTACAGAGAATAATGTAGATATGCATTTCCGTCTCAATAACTTCCTGCTTTGAATTTTTCTTTTGACTTTGCCTTGGTGGGGAAAATATAAACTGTCGATAGACTTTTTTTTCTATGCATCAAATGACTTTTAGATCCAAGTAAACTTTTAACATCCACAGCATCCTAAAGCAATTAATTCCACAGTGCAGCTGAGTGAAGCATGAAGCAATATTTGTTTGTTTTAAACATGCATGCTGATAATTTTACTACTTTCTCTCTAGTTTTTCTGTCGATAGGCAGAGCGAGCAACCATTTCCTTTTCACCTTGTCTCTTCTGCTCCCAGCTTTATATTCCTCTTTGGTTTGCTCCTTCCCAGGATGAAGTGCATTCAAGTTAAATATTCGTGAGATAACTTTAATCGTTGTTGTTCTTCCCTCTACTTTAATTTTAGTAGATCCTTTTAAGGTAGGTTGGAAGCAGAGCTGCACAAAATATTGAAATTGTGGACTCACCATGGATTTATTCAGTGCCATAATGATGCTTCCTGTTCTGTTCTCTGTTCTTTCCTAATAATTCCTAACGTGCTATTTTCTTTCACTGCTATTGAGCATTGAGCTGACATTTTAATTGAATTATTATAGCTCCAAGATATCTTTTTTTTCCAAATGCTAATAGGTTGCCAGATTTCATCAATCCAGGACTGCTTTTCTTCTTGAGTGCATCACTTCACATGTATCAACACTGAATTTCATTGCTTTTTTATTCGCGCACTCTGTATTATCAAGTTCATTTGCCTATCCTTTGCAGTCAGTTTTACCAGCTTGAATGTCTTGCTATGATCAGCTAACTTTGTCATCTCACTTTTCCAGGAACATAGGAGACTAAGCCATAAGGCTTCTAATTTTATTTTAAAAACAGAAATTAATTACCCAGAAAACTTGTTAATTCAGAATTAATGTTGCTTATCTGAGTTCTGTTCCATTACTAGCTCACTATGACTAGTTCAATCCTTCTGTGTTTTGTATAGAAGACACGTGAGTGGATGAAACCTATCTTATCTGAGTTAGCAAAGAGCAGACAAATATTTACTGAGTTACTTATTCAACTTGATTAAATGAACAGAATATTAAAAAGGCGAGTAACAGGGGGAATATGTAGAACAAAATCATTCAACAAAAACAATTTTATCAGCCATTCAAGGAACAGGCTTTTGGCATTAGGGGTGTTTGTTTACTAATTGGATTTATTATAGCAGTGATTACTTAGTCTCTCACAATTTTCTGTACTTCAACATTCACCTCCTGTCTGAATGAAATCTCTTGGTGCTTATGGCAAGATTCTCATTTCCTTCTAAGAGAGTTGGGTCAGGCTTTTCTCTTGTAAGAGGGTTTTAAAAGATCTGAATAGTATAATCTTGTTTTCCAGCTAGCTAATATTAGAGTAGCTCTGATATTTCTTTTTCTGTGCCTTTCAGGAGATAACAGACAGACAGATCATGTAAAAACTAGTTTGATTATTTTCCACTCCATATAGAGTACTCGCAAAACATTTGTGAAATGATAAAACCTGTCACAATAACCTGAATTTTCAGATTTCAGGTTGGAGGGGGAAGGTTTCAAGTAGTTCAGGAATGAAGGAAGAGCTATTATTTCTGTTAGAAGCAACAAGGTACTGTATAAAACAATATTGATTTCTCCAGCATTCTTACAGTAATTTCTTCTGTTGAGCTTCTGCAAGCTTAAAACCAAAAGTGAGTTCTATCTCCCTGCACCTAAAACAAATCTAATGTATAAATTGATTTGATTGATGACTAGCCAGACTCTAGGCATAACTCTTCATAGACTTGATTTTTATGATTAGTATGTGTTTTTTAAATTAGCACAGGAAATACGCTGTAATGGTGAAAATAACTTTTCAGCTCCCTTTCCCAGGCAAATTACCTTGAGTGATTTTGGACCTCTGTGTGTCTGGATCTGTGCACTCCTTCCCTGTTGCACACCTGGGCACATAGTGGAGTTTCCCCTACATGCTCAGATAGCTCAATGGGTTGGGTAGACTGGCTGCAATCCCTGCTGGAGCTTCCCTACAGAACAGAAGCCTTACCAACTCTTCACAGTCCATGATAAAGGTGCAGGACAAAGGCAGTTGTGCTGGATGGAGGGGACAGGTACTATTACCTTTTTCTGTCCGAAGTGGGGTTCTGTGGTTTGGGGGCTGCTTGCTTCTGTAAGCTGAGATGGAATCCAGGCAGAGAAATGAAAAGCTTGTTTAACAGACTGGTTAGGAAGCAACCCATGTTTTATGACCTCCTCTGATCCCTGACCCCCTAATGAAATGCTCTTTCCAGTGCTTCCAGGACCCCCTTGTCTACTCTCTGTAACAGTTTCTTTGCTTTTTACCTTTTTCCCCTCAGTATTCAGTCTGAAATTTACTGCTTGGGATGATTCTCCCTTTACCCATCACTTCATAAATCTCAGGTCTAAATTTGAGACTTGTGAATTTTGAGTGGTACTTTGATGTTTTACAATTATTCATACTTTATATATTGATACTGTACTTCTCATTCAGAATATCTTCAATCTCTCTTATTCATGTTCCTGTTCTCCTTTGATCTGTGTCATTAGTGAGTTCTTATTTCTGTGTGGATACTTTTTTTTCCCCCCACTTTTACAGATCTTACCGCTTCACTATTGATTTTCTCTTCCTTTTTTGTTTGAGATGCCTTCTTTATCTTTTTGGTTTGGATTTTTTTTCCTTTTTTGAGCTTAAGTGCAATTGTTTATTTTTCCACCTACTTGATCAAGTATCCTTCCCTTAAGCCTAGAAAGCAGCCAGTCAGAAAGAAGCAGACAAGAATAGGATCAGTTCTAGAAGAATTTTAATTTAAAGTGAAATCACAGGAAAATGCCCAAGAAAGAAATGATCAGAACAGAGGCAAAATATTAATCTTAGTTTGAAAACAGTCTGATGTGAAGAGGTTTTCAATTCATTGTTTTAATTTTTTGGGGGGGGGGGAGAGGGAAAAAAAAGTATTTTTAAAGGTGCTCAGGAAAGATAAATCCATTATAAATAGCCAAGAATCTTTCAACTCTTCATTCAGGATTTCATTTGTATTTTTTCCTTGTGTTCCTGGTGATGTTTTAATATCCCACTAGGTCCACCAAAAGAAATCTTTTCTGATCTAATTCTTGAGTACTTTCTGCTGTTTGTTTGTAGATAATTTAGTTATATTGTAAAAGAATCTTGTGCAACCTGTCTTGGTTAAGGAAGACTCTTGTAAGCCTGTCTGAATTGTAGGCAACTTTGTTTTCCACTTTTTGAGACCAAGATAGAACATTAATCTGTTCTGCTCTGAAAAGTTTGTGATCAAGGTAGACAAAAATGATGAAGAAAAGGAAAAAATTATTGGATTTTTTACGTCAAAAGAGGATGAAGTGGAAAACCCAACATAAAGTGAATTAAAAATTTAGTCAAGAATGTCTCCTATTCCAGAGAATAATGAAGAAAACTTATTTTTTCCATCTTGTATTTAATACCCATCTATTTAAACTCAATCTTACAAACAGTACTGTAGTTTTTTTATGTTAAATAATTACTGCTGACAATGAGAGCGGTATTTGCTTTTGCTTCAACTTATATTTTCGTCTTTGGGACTGGTGTTGTATATGGAGAGCTGTGCTGCTCAATATCTAGTCAGTCTTCCAGAGGCAACGTAGCTAGAAGCCAACATCCTCCCTTGGGAGGTAGGTTGCATTATCTCAAATATTTGTGGCACTTGGATAGGTTTAACC
>NW_009231457.1:38929-63285 GCF_000690835.1 Fulmarus glacialis
ACAGAGTTTGGTCTCTACATGTCTGTCTCTCTGTGACTGCCTGTCTCCTCTCTGTCTGTGTCTCTCCATCCGCCTCTCTGCCTCTCCCTCCTCTCTCTCCCCCTCTGTCTCTCTTCCTCTGTCCCCCGTTCCCCCTCATCTTTCTGTCTTCCATTTCTTCAGGACAGCAGTCTTGCGCTAGCTTTGTCTCCCATTGCTATAATTGGGGTTTAGGAACTCGGAGTGCCTGATTTTCTGGGCATGTTACGTCATCGTTGTGTGCCCCTGTCTCCAAATGTCATCTTGGTCTCATAGACATGACTGTTTCTCAGAGACAGGGTTTCCTGGCAGAGAGAATTAAGCAGATTACAAAAATCTGTTTTGTAGCAGACATGGGATCACAGTTGTTCTCTCTTCCACAGACTGTTGGTGGATGACTTTGGGCAAATCTCTTAATTACTCTGTGCTTTCGTTCTCACCTTTCAAAGCAACAAGGCTAAGGGCTTTTTTGTATTTCATTAGAGAAATCTGAGCTAGATGCATCAAAAACTGTATTGAGATGCTGCGGTGCTGGAGTGTTGGAGGCCATACAAATACCTAACGTGGACTGTAAATTTTCACTGACAATTATAAAGGATTTTTTCTTAATGTCTAGGATTATTTTATTTTATTATGGCTCTCACCTTTGCCAAGAGTTACCTCATGCTACATGAGATATTAATCTGTGTATAGGAGAAGTGGTGGCTTATCAGGCATCACTGACCTGGTAATGTTACAGAAAGTGTTGACTCTTCTGTAGCAGCCACTGCAATAAAGAATTATTGCAGGGAGTCAGCTCAGAGTTGCAGGCAGCATCTTTTAAAGAGTAGCAGTCCTGGGCTTGCTTCAGCAAAGTCAGACGGACTCTTCAGATAGCTTGTTTTTACAGTCTGCGATAGCATTTGACAATTTTTTTCCTTTCTTCCTCCATACCTCAATCTCTGTTCCTTCTCACCAATCAGAATATTCATGGTCTGCTGATACAATTACGAAAATGGAACATGCTGTTCAGGGGTATTGATCTAGTACTTTATTAAAAGTTAGCAATGTTTCATTTCTTGTTGTCAGCTTTCATTGTGCTAAAGAAATCAATTCACTATTGTCTCTTCTCCATTATTCAATTGTCTAATGAGCTACCTTGCAGTCCACTCAAAATCAAATTTTTATGATGAATCACTGTAGGAATGGAGACCACATGAAGCCACGTACATGAGAATTATCCCAAATCCATAGTAGGTGGGATGCACTTTCCTTCAATTAGAAATAAAGTCTTTCTTTTCTCTTTTAAAACAATTCAGTAAGACAGGTTTTCTGTACTTTCACTAAATTCCACAAGATGTTTACTATAACTTGTTTTTTCTCATTTATGATTCACATGTCATCCAACCCTCTCTGAATAAGTAGAAATCTTTCTTGAATTTCACTGTCAAAGTGATACCTCTCTTATTTTTCCCTTCCTACCTCTCTCATTCCACACCAAATTAGTCTTAAAAACCAAAGACACAGACCAGTCTTGTAGGAGAAAAAGGTATAGTCAAAATATATCTTACTCTGGTTTTCTACTATCTCACAATAAAGCAAATGCTCTCACTCCCTAAAGCAGCTACCGTAATGATTTGCTTTGTATATCACATAGCACAGTCATTCTGATCTTCCCGTGCAATTTCTGAAAACTGCCACAGTACAGATGATGATGATATGGGTGAGAAATAAATGTAACTATACTTACTTGTTTATAGGTTACATGGCTACATATATTTGTTGTTCTGCATAAAAGGCTATGAGCTTGCTGTTGCTGCTGTTCTTTCTAGTTCAGATTCTGTGGGTTCTTGATTTCATAGAACTGGGGACTGCAGCTTAATCCTGATTAATTGCCTGAAGAATAAAGTTTAAGAGGTGGTTTAAGAGTAATCGAATTTTAAGAGAAATTAAATAAACATATTATTTGGTGCAGGTAAAGTACGCTACTCTCAGAATTATAAGGAAGGAAAAAGCACTAATTCTTAATATTTATCTGAAATAGAAAGCTAAATCAGTCTTTTTCATGTTTATTAATATATAAACCTGTTTTAAAGCGTTCTCACCTCTTTGAAAATAACTTACAGTACATGTATATTATGCCCAACAATTATTTTGTAAAATTTATTTTCATTGCAAATAGTGCTGTTTGGACATTCTCAAGTTTCAACTCAAACTTGCCTTGCTTTTAAATATTAGCTGAACACAAAAGGCTCCATATTCTTGGGCTCACAGATAAATGAACCAACTTTACAAACACAATAAAAGGAATAATATTATTCAGGAAAAAATGTACCTGAACACTTTTATTTGTGCATTAAGTAATTAATCATTTTGTATATTAGGAAAACTGTAACATAAATCTTAATAATGTAATACACACTCAGCTGTTGCTTTAATCTATTTATAAATCAGATAATATTGTAGCCATCATTCTATTTTTGCAACTTGCCAGGTAGTAAAGTAAAAAGTTTACTGCAAGTCGGTAATAGGAAGGGAAGTAATGGCCTGGGAGGCACAAGGGTGAATGAGTTAATGAGTGAGCAGTTTGAGTTTTCTCGTTGGTTTTAACCCTGTATAAGTTTAATGGCTTCCTTTTAAATGTCTCTTAATGAGAAAAAGCAAAGTGTAAGTTACTTCATAGTATTACATTGAAGGCTTTATTTTCTCATTTAAATTGAATGTTGTAGTGTATCTAGTGCATATCTATAGCAAATAACTTTACATCACACACGTATACCCTTTCTGGGCTTGGTGTTAGCAGGAAGGAAAGAAACTGTAGCAGTATTATCTGTCAAGGGAAGAAACTGGCTATATGAAGTATATAACTAGTGATCTTTAATAGCTTATATAGACTGTAACATACAAGTATGATAACTCAAGTATGGCAATAGCAAATACAATTGTCAGTTATGCTTGTCTATGGTAATATCATAATTGCATCACATATGATTTTGTTAATTGGCAATGGTGGACACTAAAAAACTCATCAGCTTGCAATCGTTGTAAATATTAGCAGCGTAGCATAACGGTTATGGCAAGCACTCTCAGATCCTTGAGCTCTCCCACTCTGTTAAGGTGCAGAGCACCCTTCTACTGGCCCTTGGTCCATGCTTACAATATGGGGGATTTAGGGGATGTCTTGCCTAACGTGTTGAGATGGCTTTGAGACGTCTGTCTTCACAGGAGCCGATTCTCATGTTGCTGGGGTTTTCAACACTGATCCTCTTCTGATCCCATCCTGCAGCCTTTGAAGAGTTGTTTTATTCTACAGTCTGTGGCTTTCTCTACCTCCTCAGTTGCTCCCAAAAGGCTGGGAATCCATATTGGAAGTAGTCTGTGGGGATACTGTGCATGGTTACATATAATCAATTAGCTAGAATAATCATAATTGCAAATCTATAATATTATCAATAGTATTTTCTAAAGAAAAAGGAATACTTAAGTGTTTAGTGTTTTTTATATCTGAGTTTTTTGGGAGGGGCTGGTAAATAATATTTTGACTAATACAGAACATTATATGGAAAATAGCTGTAGAATCTATAGCATGGAAGATTTCTCAGTATTTACATGCAAAAATGAGGAATAAAAAGGGGACAAACCTATGTTTTCAGTCCATTTGTATGTGAATCAAATCAACTAAAAGCAAATAAACTCTATGGAGATAACATCTTTTTTCCTAAATTTTTCATAGAAACAAATTGTCATTTTTCATTCAGTTCTAACAAGTCATATATTGCAACTGCACAGATCTTTCAAGGCTATAAAGACAATTTTTTTTTTTTTTAGTTGGGCACATAGGGAAAAAGATTAAAAGAGGGCTATGGCCTGCTTTCACTTATGCCAGTATAGATCAGATTTAAAATACTGATTTACTTAGATTTGGCCTGATTTAAACATATAAAACCGTAGAATCTGCTGAGGACAGTGGTGGTGTTCCTTTTCAGAAGACCCAGATTTGTAGATGCATATGCCTTTAGAATAAGGCAGGGAGATGTCAAGGAAAATCTTTGCAAATGTTTTGTGCTTCTACCCACAGCACATCTCAGAATTTCTGTGAATAATGGTGCATACATTTTTCTTTGCCTTATCAAACTTTCCGCAAGGCAGATGTTTCCTTTCTCCAAAGTGCCCCCTTTAAAAAACCCTTACCCCTATCTAATGATTAACGTAAGAGAATCTGACCTTATCACAATAGCTGTATCTGCCAATTATGTTTTCAACTTCAGTAAACACTAATGTAATAGTATATATATTTGTATGATCATTTTGATGATTCTACTAGTTGTTAATCTTTTAGCTGTTTAAAATTAAGCCAGTTTTCTACATAGTCATAACAGACCTATTATTCTCACAAAACCAAGCAGTTAGTACAGTTAATTGTGCAATGAATATGTAAGTGTTGCTGTGCAACCCCAAACAGCAAGAAGGTTAGATATCAATTAGATATTGCACTTAGAAGTAAGTAAACTGACTAAAATTAAATAGTTCAATAGGCCCTTCTGCTGCTTTGGAAGGCTGGTCCCCTCCTAGGAACAGAGCTGTAGATGTGATGCCTTGAATATTGGCAGAATTCTACCTGACAGCTTTAACTTATGCTACTGTTTGATTAGATGGTTGTGACACTGCATGGATGCTGAATCCTGGCATCTTAGCGTAAGTGGCACTGCTATATCACTGCCCACAGGCAAATGTTATTACTCTGGTAAAAATCATATCAGATAGATTTTTCTTTCCTTCTAATCTTTCTAGAAAGTATTTGCTAAAGACATGAGAGCTGAACTGAAGAAACCTCACTGGCACTTCTGGGTTTGGGAACTATCCACTTTGCTCTGCCTCAAGAACACTGGCCTGGTGTAAAACGGAGGTGAGCCTGGGGTTGAGGGATTGAACCTTGCTCTGTAGCCACCAGGAGGGTGTTGTCCTATCACTGCTCATTGATTTCTTCTATGACACCCATGGGTGTGGGTCACCTATTAGTAGTGAGACATGGAGACAAATGGAGAGCGAGACAGGAGTAAAATCTCTGAAATATGCTGTATGCATACAGAAAAAGCTTACACTTGCTATTAAATCTAGCTATACATGCATTGCTGGAAGGAGAAGGAGGCTCAGCAACGCTATTTCTATCAATTTATAAAGTTTACAGTGCTGCAGAATGTAACCTACTGCATATAAATCAAAGCATGTAACAAACTTGGAACTCATAAAGATGTGTAATGTTCACTCAAACCTCTGGCTTTTGAAATTCCTGCCTACAGGGACTGTAACTTCAATATTTTACAAATCAGTAAGAATGAATATTAATATTTTGACCCAAACTCTGCTGTTATTACTAAAGGTAATATAGATTAATTGTAAAGGATTGCTGTTCATAAACTCTTAAAGCCAGAAAGGACCATTATATGTGATCATCTCGTCGACCTTCTGCCTAGCACAGTTCATAGAATTTTGCTCGCTAGTTCCTGACCTGAATCCGACAAATGCTCCAGTGTACTCTGGCCACAGAACTCGGTTGTTTCTTCAAGGTGGTTTGAAAAGAAGCATCACTTACACAGAGAGAGCTATGGCTGTCATCTTATGCGTAAGAATCATAGAGTGATTTTACAGTGCAGTATACCTTTGGGAGGGATTTTCTCTTCTGTTGTAGCCTTTAAAGCTGCTATAAAGGCCATTTAATAGGCTGGGGGAGGACATCTTTGAGTGCAGGCAGTATCTAGCCAGAGGCTGTCCTAAATGACTCAGACTGTACCCTCAGCAGAGACAGCAAGAAGGCATGAATCCTTTGCACCATTTACAGTTGTGTGCCTTGGCAGCTGCTCTAGGTAGCAGAGCAACCTGATTGAGCAGTCCTGATAGGTAAATGTACTGTAATTTAGCAGGGTTTTTTTTCTTTTTTTCCCCCCTGCTTTACTTTATGCTGAAAACCTTACCGGCTCTTATAAAAGTCCAGAATATGAGGTCCAAGATGGCTCAAAGCTGATTTTATGCCTTCTTTCCCATCACGGGGAGAAAAAAAGTCTTTTTTCCTTTATTTATTTATTTTTACTGAAAACAGTACACTATAACCAGCCTTCTGTAATAGGTTAGTAAAATCTTCCTTTAACTAACAGAGATATTTTGAATTGTAGATTTCTTCCTGCACATCCTTAAGGTTTGTGTCTGTGGTATTTTTTAGAGCTCGAATTTAGGTGCCTTCTTATCTGTAGTAAAGATGACAGTGCTGTGGAGTGAGGAATTGGTAAGATCTCCACCAGCTGTTTTAGAACCTCGGCTGTCTCTTATGACATGCTGTGTTGTCATTAATTTTTATATTGTCAATTTTCCTAATCATAAGCGCATTTGAAAGAGCAGATCCCTGGGCAAATCTTGCATCACTGTTTTCTTCATCGGAAATCAAAAAAGTTTTAACCCTGTTCATCCCTATAGTTCTGATGAAACTGTGGAACTACTCTGGGGCTGAGCAGGGTCTTTCTGCTCAACATGCAAACCCCTGTGTTAAGTCTGAATTGGGCAGTTAGCAGTGATGATGGACGCATGGGCAGAGAACCTGGCTTCATTCTCAGATCCCAAGTTGATGCTCCTTGGTGATAGAAATACAGCTAGTATTTGTTTTATTTTCTAAAGTTTCTGGTTCCAACTGCCTCATTCAGCTTAGCTGTACCCAGCCAAGGACCACATATGGAGAAAAGATGTGATACCCAACTACTATTATGTACTTTCCTTGAGTCTGCTTGTCCAGAGTCTGCTTCAGTCCTTGGTAAAGCTGAGAATAGTTTTGGTCTTGCTCTAAATTGTACTTTACTACCTCTTGCTTTTAGATCCTTTCCAGAGTCCTAGAGATGCCATACCACAGTGTAACTCTGGTCATGTCCTTTGCCTTAGTTGCACATTCTGTACTAGGGACTACATGGGATAGGAGGAAATAGAAAAAGCTTTAAGATTCAGCTACACTTCAATAAGCCCTTTTGGGGGATAGGAGAAGAAAAGGGTACTTACATCTATTATGAAGGTGTAGTCCCTGGTGTATATGGGTCCCTTGAAGTTAGAAGAAAAAGATACAGTTGTCTTAGGCAGATAAGAGGACCTCTTATTTATTCTCATGAATTCTAATCTGTTAGTTGTTTATCATGCTGTACAAAGACTTGGTTTTGAATGCTTTTGCATAGGGTTGAGTATTTTGATTTTATGGCACAGGACTCCTGAGTATTTAATGGAGAAGGAGCTGGTATTCTTCTCAAATGGAGCAATACAACTGAGATATAGAAAGATGACTGGATTTAACCTTTTCAAATTGAGCAATGAAATAAAACACTTAATTATCTATAAGTATGGAGAATTTAGGTATTCTTTGACATCAGTGATGTCTACACAGCTCTTAAAATGAAAATATATAATTCGTATAATTTAATTCAGTCACAAGATAGCAGATCAGAAAAAGGAGAATTAATCACTGTCACAAATACTGTTCCTCTGCTGCACTGACAAGGAAAGATAAAATAGAAAGAATCATTAAAACAAGGAACCATTTACAGATTTTAATTTGCATCTCCTGTACTGAGAATAAGCATCCTCTTTTTCCCTTAGTATTAAGCAGGAGGAGCATGTTCTGTCATTGTATCCCATCATTCGGCATTATTGCATGAGTTAGTGCAGCGTGAGTAAATGCGGTGAAGAGGGTATTAAATGCCACCTTCCAGCAACATTCTTCTAAATTGCAGTCCCTACCTGCTTTCTGAAAGTAGGTATTTTTCAGTGAAAATAAATTATTTGTATTTCTTTCAGCAATGGAGCATAATTAGAGCCATGCAGACGGTTGATTATTTAATTCAATGTGTGAAGACCATTCAGAAAACTGGAGACAGAAGCAGGGGAATAGTTTAGACTGACAACAAAGTTATCATTTTGGGTAATATTAGATTGACTACTGAATTGTTTTAACTGAAAATGGATTTCTGTCCCTGTTCTCCCTCCCCGCCTCCCCAGTTTCAGGCAGTTGCAACCCCTTTAAAAAAGGCTTGGGGTATACTGATCTTCTGTCTTTGCAGGTAAAGGGATTTGGTGTTATCCACAGTCTGACAAGATGATGCATCCTCTAATCCTATAGTCCAGTACACAAAGGAGGAGGAGGTATTTGTGTAAGGAGCAGCTGTGAGGGAAGGTCTGCTTATAATTACTAACTCTACCTGTGTCATAGTAGGATATGCAGCTGGTACTGCACCTTTCCTTTAGCCAGAAGAGTACATGATTGGATGGGCAACAGGATGTTTTCAAATGGCTTTTGTACCCTTTAAAGTCATTATACTTTATTTTTTTAAATAATGACTATGAATTGGGGAGAGATACAGACTTTGCCACTGCTGAGTGAGGACTTTGATCTTAAGTAATCTGGTGATCAGAGCAGGGCTGTGTAAGATAAGCTGCTGTGCCTTCTTTCTGTCCCTGTGCTCTTAAAAAGAGGGGAAGAAAAATCTTCAGAAATTTGGAAATAAGTCACTTAAACAATGAAGTGGTTTACCCTCCTTTCTTTTTCCTTCAGGGGAAAGAAGTTACAATAGTCACAATTGTTTATTGTGACTGTATTTCTGCCTGCTTTTTTGTCAAATGCATTTTTCTGATTTTCAAGAAATGTTTTGCTCTGACGAAAAATAGTCCCATGTTCACATTTGCCCTTTTCCTCACCAAGTGTTTCCCACTGAAAGCAGTGACATGTGTGTTATGGAGCAAGGTGCAGCTTGCCACAAAGGGTGTTTCCTGGACAGGATGCTTCCTGTCCGCTTTGTATTCCTCTTCTGAGGGGAAAAATATTGACATGAGACTTATAACAGAAATCAATAAAAACTGAACATGATAGTAATGATACAGTACATGATTACAAGGAAGAAATGTCTTGTAGTTAGAACTAGGGCTAGGACTTAGCAGAGGAATTTCAACTTTTTCAAAGGTGCCTTTGTAGATCGGTGTTTTACTTCCACTTACCCATCCTGATATGGTAGTATATTTTCCATTAAGTAAGGACTGGAATCACAATGATGACCTCTGCGAATGTAGGAGACGGATTCTGTCTCCAGTGGATTACAGTCAAGAGAATAATTATCTAAGGTAGTACGGATCTAAGGATGACGTGTTTTCACGTATCATTAGGTAAAATTGTGCAGTTGAAACAGAACAAACTTCTGTTGCTTTTCATTTAGACACTTTTGACGCACACTACCATGTGTAGACGGCTTTGTATTCAGGATGAGATGTAGTTGTGTCATTCTTTGGACGATGTAGTACTTCCCTGAGGTTCTAGGCCTTCCCCCCCTCCCCGCGAATTTTTTCAGTCTTTTAAAAATGTCCGTGTATATATATCCTGCAGCTGGACTTTTCTTCAAACTTGCATGGAAAAGGATTTTTTCTTTCTCAAGTATGAGGATTGCTCAATGGTAATGGCTATAACAAAATATTTCAATCCATCTGTACAGACCTCTGATCCATAAACCTTACTGCCCACAGCCTAAAGAAGAACACAGAAACACGTAAGTTGTGAAATAGGTCAGAACCAAGCTCCTTTTTATGGCTGCATAAAATACAGGAAGAGAATGTGGTTGACTAGGTGAAGGTCATGTAATAGCTTGCAACAGAGCTGAAGTCTTTAATTGAAAAAGCTTCTGAGTTGGAAGTCCAAGTTACTGCCTAAGGTGTCTCTAGAGCATATTTGTATTGGATATGTGCCTATACTGTATTTAAAGTATGCTGTTTACAAACTGACCTTTCTGGGAGGGAATGTTCTCTATCAGGTATTGCTAAATTCTTTAACCCAAAACCAGCCCATAAAAAAAGAAGGAATTTCTGACTTTTGCATAAGAAGACAGGTAGCAATAGCTGGCTGAACTTAATTAACTGCTCTGAAGGGAATACGCCTTTGACTGTGTTTATTAGTTACAGGAGTTGCTTTGAATTCCGACGCTCCATCCCTGTTTCTGTCAGCATTCAGCTCTGCTACTCTCACAGTCATGCTTTAGCCTGTTGCCCTCAGCTGTATTTTAATTGAAGCTCATAATATTTTAAGACTGCTTTGTCTTTCCAGATATCAAAACAAATGGATTTATAAGTCCCTTGACTCCTGTACTATACACATGAGCTGTCTTTCCACAACATGGGAATTGGTAAAACAAGCAAAATGTCATTCACACAGGGCTCAGCATTTGAAGAAGTTCACTATTAATTGCCTACCGGATATTTTCTAGAAAAAGTGACTTAATATCATGACATTCTGTGCTTAGTGCAGGGTGAAAGGGCAAAAGGAAAAGAACCTAAAGCTGACAGGATTTTTAACAAACGGCATTTATAAAATTGAGGCAGATTAGTTTTCATGAAGGACCCATACAGGCTGATTGAAAGTGAAGTACACAGAATGCTATTACATTAGCAACCAAATTAGCATGGTGCCTCAGGACTCAGACCTTGACAGAGCTAGGGATGGGAGACTTCTTAAGAGGCAATAAATGGAATTCTGAAATGTCTGTGTAGCCTGGCTTATCACAGAATCGCAGAATCATTGAGGTTGGAAGACACCTCTTGAGGTCATCTTGTCCAGCCCTCCTGCTCAGGCAGGGCCACTGACAACCAGTTGCCCAGCACCACGTCCAGATGGCTTTTGAATATATCCAAGGATGGAGTTTCTACAACCTCCCTGGGCAACCTGTTCCAGTGCTTGGTCACCCTCACAGTAAAAAAGTATTAAACTTCATGACGTTCCTGTTGGCCCATTTGTCCAGCCTGTCAAGGTCCCTGTGGATGGCAGCATGACCCACTGGTGTATCAGCCACTCATCCCAGTTTTGTGTCCTCGGCAAACATGCCTGAGAGTACATTCCACCCCAACATCCAGATCATTAATGAAGTTGTTAAACAGTGGACCCAGTATTGACCCTTGGGGTACACCACTAGTTACTGGCCTCCAACTAGACTTAGTGCCACTGATCACCACCCCCTGAACTCAGATGTTCAGCCAGTTTTAAATCCACCTCACCGTCTGCTCATCCAGCCCATATTTCTACAGCTTCTCTATGAGGATCTGATGGGGAGATGGTATTGAAAATGCTTCTGAAGTTAAGGTAGACAATATCCACTGCTCTCCCATTGTCTACCAAGCTAGTCTTTCATCGTAGAAGGTTCTCAGGTTGGTCAAGCATGATTTCCCTTTGGTAAATCCATGCTGACTACTCCTGATGTCCTTCTTGTCCTTCACATTCCTGGAAATGTTTTCCAGGGTTATTTGCTCTATCACCTTCCCAGGTACTGAGGTGAGGCTGGGCAGCCTGTCATTCCCTGGGTCCTCCTGCTTGTCCTTTTTGAAGATAGGAGTGACATTTGCTTTCCTTCGGTTCCTTTGGTTTGTGTGCTGAATTTCTTCCTTGAGGTGTTCTGCACTCAGCTTAGGTAGATTTTTATTTCTAAGTAAATAAAGAGGAAATGAGTCGTTTTCTGCAAAGCAAGCAAGCAGAAGGGGGTGAGGCAAGTTTGGATTTGGAGAGCAGAACCACCACTGTTCAAGTAATCCTCACTGTATTAAGCCTGCAGCAACGTTTTACAGTGACAAAGAACAGTATGAACACTTGATGGTAAAAGAGAAAGGGTCTCATAGTATTAATAAAACAGCGTTCTGTCTGATCTTGGAGTCCCAGCTTACACATGTAAACTACAGATATTAGAAAGTGATTTTCCTTGCAATGTTTTTAATCACATTTGTTTTCCCTAGTAGGTCAGGAACAATTGAGAACACAGATTAACTCTTTCATGCAATATACATACAGCATTGCATGCCACCACTACTATAGCCAAGGTTCATTCAATCAAGTGTGCTATAGCTGCAACAACTTTTTTACATATGCTTAACAGTCTCACCATGTGAAAGTGGAGACAACCTCTTGACTTGCTTTATTTTCATGTTAAGTGCACAGGGAGTGGAGGAGGAGGTACCTGCAGCTTAGGAGGATGAAAAAGCTTATCCTGACTCTGTTATTCTGATGCATACAGAATTACCCATTCCAGATGAATGGTGACTAGAACTGTGCATACTCCTAAGCATAGGGTAACGTTTTCTAGTTATTAAAAATAAAATATTTTTGAGAATGAGCCTTGGCTTCTGCAATTATGTAGAAACACAAGACAAAACATTTCAAACATGTCTGTATCATATAGACAATAGATATCTAAAATCCCCTTAATAGGCATTTTTAATTTTCCAGGCTGTATGACTTCAATTATTATTTTACAAGGTATTTCCTTAAGGAAATCAAGCATTAGATGTTGTCTTCCTGCTTTCTTTATTATTTTCCATTACATTCATTTTCCTCCTACACCAAGTGCTGGAAGCTCCTCTAACTCTGTTCTCCCTTTCCCCTGCCATAATTTTCGTATCCATTCCTTCTTTGATTCAGTGTGGTCACTGGGGAAACATTGCTTTAATGATTTGCTATTTAACTGCTCAGTGTTCCTTGCATCATCAGAGAAGCAGCAGCGTTGACAAAGTACAGCCTGCCCATAGGGAGTACTATATCAGTGGAGAGACAAGTTGCTATGGTAATACATTACATAGCAATGAGGGATTTTGGAAGATGCATCTGACAGTTTGAGGTAAAGTATCATCATTTCCTTGCAGCTTTCAAAAAGTGGCATAATCTGAAGTTCAGTGGGCTTTTTTTTTTTTTCTTTTGTGAGATGACATTTCTGAATAGCCCTGAGCATGCCTCAAAACTAAAAGGAAAAGCCTCTGTCCTCAAGGAGGCAACAGTTCAAATAAAAACACAGGGAGGATGTAACTTCTGAGGCAGTTACTGAAGCATATGGTCAAATGGCTGTACAGGTTCTCTGTATGTCCTTGCCTCTATTTCACTTGAACACACACACATCTTCGTTTTACAGGCATGAGTGATGCATGAAAGAAAAATACAGAACTCATGAAAAGTAATCACTAGTCATAAGAAGTATTGTAAAATAGATTAGAAGGAGATTCCTGAGAATAAGGGCCAAGAAGAAGAAAGTCAGCAAAGGAAAAATTAACAACAGGAAAAAAAACCCAACTTGTTTCTCCAACAAGCATGGAATTAGAAAAAAGAACCAATAATGACATAACTTGAAAAGTAACACTGGAAACCGAAAAGTAAAAAGTGTATTTTCCATTTTCAACTTTCTCGTCACGTATTTTATTATTGAGATTATTATATTATATTATATTATATTATCTCAATGTCTCTTAGGTACTTTGTCTAAGTATGAATGAACACCTACGTTTATCCATGTATGGAGACAGAAGGGGGATAGTATATGGAAATAGGAAGGGAATAGTAAAATATTTCCCTCCAGGACAAAAAAAAGTTCTTAGGATGGGTAATTAAGTACATAATGTTTACATAGCAATATATTTTTGAACAATTACATTCCCTATATTTGACAGGTGTAAGAATCGTCGATGCTCTAATTACTCCTGAGATGTTGTTATTTTGTGCCTTTGGATGAAACATTTGTCTGTGCTGCACACCGGAGGAGTATAAGTACTGGAACATTTGGCACTTAATTTTTGCTTACAGCTATTTTGAATTCCACCAAACCTACAGAAGTTAGCCTCTCTCTAGGGCAGGAGCATACAAACTGTATTTTAGTGGATCTTTGGTATGTCATATTCTCTTTGGCAGTGTGGATGCTTCTGAATAGATACCTGCAAGACATGGTTTTGCAGTGCTTATAGAGCCTACTTCATGATGCACATGTGTTTCTTGCTCTGGATATTAAAGCATCCATGGGCTGTCATTTTGGGTTTTGTTTTCTTTTGGGTTTTTTTGTTCTTTTTTTAAAAAAGCAGCCAATATTGATTTTTACAATATGCAATATCAGTGCCTAAATTCTATTAACTTTTTAAAAGACTTCTGTTCCTGAGGCCCTTAAACAGTTTTGAAAAATACAGCCCATATATCAAACACTGAAAGGCTACTGAAGTAGCCAATTCCTGACCTTGGGTGAAGTTCTTCTCTTAATTCAGATATCAAATTAAGGGTTAATGTACATCTTCGTAGCTCCAGGCAAGATTAGATGCTTGAGCTAGGAGAAGATGTTTGCTGTTAGGGCAGAAACTAACATAAGCTGTGTTGTGTAACAAATCATTTCATACTATTAGATTTGTCATAAATGTATGATGAATGGTAATTCCTGATCTCATATCAAACCTTTGGGAGCAATGTGTTTGGATGATGTCATTACGTAATGTTTGAAGCTGTTAATGTGGTTATCTGGAATCACTGGAGAAGCATGATACTTGAGGAGACTGCATAATAATTTAGCTGTACTTGTTCTTACAGCATCTCTAGTCTGAAAAGTCTCAGTGTGGTACAGCTGAAACCTCCTGTTCTTTTTCCAGGATTGTTTTTCATTCTTGTTGCTAACATTGTTAGGCTGTGGGAAATGGTATTGCAGTTACAGTTTTCAAAATCATGGCAGGGGAAGAACCACAGCTTAAAAGAAAAGGTTTGTCAAGCTGCAGAACATGACGTAGTCGTGAGAGAGCTGGTGAGCTATGGTTAGCCTAATAAGCTCTTATTTTCCTTATCATAATGTTTGCATTGGAAGACAGTAACCTCTGTGGATTGTTGGGGTTTTTGTTTTGTTTTAGCAATTTCTGGAGCTGTCATAGAGAGGATCATGCATCTGAGAGTTTGGGCACAGAATAAAGGGTGATCCATGCAGACAGAAAAGGTAGAAAAAATGTCCACTAGATCCTTTTTCTATTGCAATGTGGTTCTTTTTCTGCAAATGTTTGATTACTGCCCATCCTGCTAAAAATGGTGACAAATAAAAGCAAAAATAATTATTATTTTCATTTCCGTTTCCATTTTCATTTCCTTTTTTATTAAATAATTTTGACCTGATTCCTACAGTTTAATATGAATTGCCTTGTTCTTTCACAGCAGTTGGTTTATATCTTAAAAAAAGAAAAGGAAAGTAAGAAGTCTTTTCTTTTCTTTTTTCAAGATAATCCAAATTGGTTAAATCTGGCTTCTACTATTTGTGTATGCATGAGTATGCATGCATCTTAAAAATGCATATGCTGTTCTAGGCACATCTATAAAATTCTCTGAGGCATGCCTATAGTACAAATAGTAGCATACCCTTCCGGTACTTGTCTGTTGAAGATCATAGAAAAATGAATCAAATTATGTCTTTGATTTGTAAAATAGAGCTTTTTTACCAGAGAGTTTTCAGTGAAAACATTTAAACCACATATATTGATAATGTGAGATCTTTATTACAATGGAATCTGAGCATATTATATTTTGGGAGAACTAGATGTAAATGACTAAAGTTTTCCATACACACTATTTAGCAAATCTTTTTGTCACAATGCCGTTATGTCTCCATCCCATATGGAAATACCTGTCATTTGAAACTGTTTCATAAAGAGCACAGACTGCTTAAATAGTTTTCTGCAGACTACTGCTGAGGCACTAGTGGTGTTCAGCCTCTAGTAGAGGCTAGAATACACATTTGCTTCCTGCAATATAAAACCTGAAAATAAAATAGTTGTATCAGGTCTTCATGTATCCTATACATCTCTGGTTTTGTTCAGTCTAACCTGTAGTTTAATGATTTCTTCTTCTTCATCGTTTATTGCTCACGTTTTAAAATTACAGAACCAGTTTCACTGATTCTTGGTACTTCTGCTGAGAAAGAGAAGAAGAATTTTGTATCTCTTCTTACACATATGATTCTTCAAACAGATTGAGGAAGGCTTTACACTGCTGGTTTCACATCGCTGCCTTAGTGATAGAGAGATACAGAATAAACAAAGTGCTTAAGATACGGAATAAACAAAGTGCTCTTTGTCTGATATCTTTGCTCTGTGTCCTCTCTTGACCTGCTCTGTCTTTTTCAGAACTCCTAAAGGGCTTTTTCAAAACTAGGAATTGAGGTCTTGCACACTGAAGTTTCCATGTGCAGCACAGATTTCTTTAACCTCATGTAGCTGTTATAATGATGATATAATGAGTATCATACTTATAGTCTCATAACCTACTTTAACTAGCTGTAGGCTTTCTTTGTGTTGACATGCAAATGCTTTCTTTGCAGCTAAGAATTATTTAGGTTGATCAAAATCACTAAGAATGTATTAAAATGCATCCCAATTTGTTAATGGCTGCATATGGTTAAAGTATTGGAAGAGTTTTTTAAAGATACATGTAATAATAAAACAGTTGGTGTTCTTTTCAACAGGAATTCAAAACCTGGTTGTCATTTATGACATTTCCATTAAATTTCCTGTTTACTTAGACTGCATATTTGAATAATATTTTGGCCTCTATGTTGCCATAAAGAAAGCAAAATAGTTTGGTTTTAGGTGTTACAAAGTGTTATGCTCTGGCAATGGTGAATATGGTGTATATGGTATATATGTTGAACGTGCGTAAACTCTTCACTGTTTGAATAGGCAAGACAGATGAAGGTTACTTTGGGAATGGTAGTATGAAGATTTGATCCTTGTCTTATGAATCGCAATCCACTTGAACCATATTTGCCTCTGAATTTTGTACTATTATTGTACAACTATACATACTCCTCTAAGTTCTCTGAAAGGTTCTATGAAAAGGTTCTAAGAAAAAGACCATGCTATTGTAATCAGGTGGGATTTTTTTGTTTGTTTTTGTTTTTAAAAGATATGAAGTATCTTCAGCTTCTCCTGAATTGAATGGGAGTTGCAGAAGTTGAAAACCTCTTGAAAAAATCAAATCATTGCTATTCCAGTCTGGTTGCATTAGAAAAGTACAGAGACTTCTGTGAAAAACATTTCACTCCAGCCTGTTTTTTCAGGCCAAAGCACTTGGTTTAGGTGGGCTACCTGAAGTTATTTCTGTGTGAGCTGTGTATGGGTAGAAAGGAAGCAAGTTTACACCTTTCACCCGCATCTACAACTCACAGTTAAGAATGAGCTATGGTGTTGGGGAAGTCAGTAAACCACTGGTAACCTGTTGGGTGCCATGTATTTTGAAGATAGTTTCCACAAATGCATGTGCTGAAGGAGTTAAAAAGCAGACCTCTTTTAAGGTCCTAACTGCTTCTCAAATCTATGTGCTAAGTCATGTCAGCTCTTGGAAACCTGGATTTTAATGAACTTCAATAGATTAAGGTGCTGAAAAGTCTGTACTTCTTTGACTTTTGTCAGCTGTAAAGCCAAGAAGTTCAGATTCTTACGATCTTTGTTGCTAGAGATATTCTTGGATAGTCTCAGTAGAAGCGCAGGTGTATGGTTTCACCTGTGCAGGACTCTTTACTCTTTTATTTTCTTTTTATAAATAAATACATTTCTAGTCTGTGCTTTGTGGCTTACTGTAGAATAGTCTTTCAGGAGATAAAAGAAATGGATAATAAAAGAAAGGAAAAACAGATTGTAGCTTTTAAGTGCTATGTACAGATTCAAAATATGGGAAAACTGTGATTTGGGAACACTTTTCATTGCTTTTTCTTTTGGCAGCATTAGAAAACCTGTGTATGAAGTTTGAACATTTCTGTTCCCTTCTGTGGGTAGAAACATTGGGTTTTTTCCCCTATGTCATGGGGTTTATATGATGTTTCTTCTCTACATAGCACACTCTTGATCAAAGATTAAAGAACAAAAAAGACAGTTATAGGCACTACATCTTTTTGAGCCATGTAAAAAGTAAAATGGGCAGGCTTTCAAGATGCATTCTGTATTCATCAGGCTACAGAAAAATAGAATAAAATGGGGCCAAAAAGATAGTGACAAGGTGCGGGGGTTTAAACCATAATTGAATTCAGATTGTAGCGATCAATGAAGAGAGAAGAGAAAGATATGAACACACTAAAGCAGAGGTGGGGATAGAAGTTCCTTTGCTTTATACTTCTTTCCAGATTACAATGACAGAAGGCTTGTACTAACTGCAATAAAAGGACCTTAACACCAACTAATGATAGTCACATTTTATTTTTACAGGGAGAAATATTTTATAGAGAGCATGCTTCTGTGACTAAGGGCTTTGTGAGTCTCAGATGGCTCTCTAAATATTCTTAAGCAAGCCTTTTCAAGTTTCTCTTAACCTTGAGAACCTATTTACACAATCTAGAGAGAAGTTACTTGTGAGAATAAATACATAGGTTACCAGAAATTTATAAGATGCTGAGAGGACAGGGACTACTCCAGGAAACTTAGGAAAAAATACCTTTCCTATTTAGCCTTCCATTTTCAGAAACAAACTTTTTTCTAATGTGCAGAGTGGTTTCTCTATTGTTTCTATTCCAAGGGCTCCAGACAACAATATCTTTTACAATTATATATGCCAGACCCAGAAAACGCTTGAGAAATGCAGGCATCTTAAAATGACAGAATATATCACAGACATTAAGCATTATTCTTTATTGCATATGGAAATTCTTTTGGAGAGATATTAAGCTCAGTGAGACTTATGTTTCATATGTATAAATCACTCTGAACAAGTCTATATTTACTGAAAAGGCAGTTTTGTTTTGGTTTTTTTTTTTAAAAAAAGCACACATAATCACTTCCCTGTGAACGCAGGGCAGAAAGAACAATCCAGTTAGAAAACTTACTCACAGCCAGCAAGATACAGATCCTGTTTGCTTTGCCTCAGGCTTCTTATGAGGCTGAATAAGAGTCATGTCAGGCTATTAGGCCTCCTGGGAATTTTTTGGTGAAACATGATTTGATTTGTAAATGCTGGCTTGTTAAAACATCATTGTTTTTCAGAAACTTCTTAGTACTGAAGAATCTTTGTCAAGCTTCCAGCAGGTTTCTTTAGCTTTACAGCTACATTTCTGAATTGGGCAACTTTGAGAGGAAGCCTACCATTTTCACTTGACAGCTGTTGAGTGACAATGTTTTTCTGATTCCTGAAAAGGTATCTAGAAAATATTTTTCAAGATTCAGAAAAACATTTTGTAGGTAACGTTTGAATTCAGAAAATGTGAAAACTTGTAGAAAGTCAGGAATACTAAGATTAATTAACAATTTTTAAAGAGTTAGTGGAAGGCTTGAAAGATACTGGAAGCATGTAAAAATGCGGAGATGTATCTACCAAACCTTTGTAAAGCTTTGTAAAGTGAAAAAAAAACCAACCCCAAAAACCAAACCAGAAGGTATCTTGTGAACTTAGGTTTGCATATATTTTTGTATATGGCTTTTAGGACTTACGCCTCATTACAAGTCAAGGTTTATCCTACTTACTTTTGATTTAAGCAAGGTATGTAACAAGTTATAATCCACTGAAATCCCCCCAAACTACCTTTTGATTTACTCATGTGATGGATGGTATTTGTTTTGTATGTTTATTTTACATTAGAATGGTTAATGGGTTAGAAATACATGTTATTCTTTCTGGAGGACAGAGAGGTTGCTTCTGCCCTTGAGAGCAACTACATATGCTTGGGGTTACATGGTGAAACAGGGGGGGCTTGCAATGCTATTATGAAAGAGCAGGGAGCAAACATGAAGCCTCACCTCAGAGGTGACAGAAAGATGCTTCCTAGAGCTTGAGAAGGGGCTGTATAGAATTGTCTGCAATTTGAAAAGCCAGTGAATTGCCAGGCTGAAATCAAACCTGAAGAAAGAGGTTAGTTTATGAAGCCCCAGGTGGGGGGGTTACTCATTCTAAGAAATAATGAAAGCAGAATCTCCTCAAGAGCTTTTGCAAACTCATGGTCTTGTCTAAACGTATTCATGGGCTTACAAGAATCTTAACTAAGGGATAATCTTGCATTTCTGTAGGGAAGGGAAAAGATTTGCTTACTGACAGTTGAATAATAAGACAGAAATGTTGTTTGTTTGGAAAGGTACCTCTGCAGTAACAGCAAAAGGTGAAGTGTCTTCAAAACAGCCTAGGGTCATTATCCTAGTGCACAGAATAATTAACAGACACAGTGAGAGCAAATGGCTTGAATAAAGCTGTATAGCAGTCATAATGGGAAAGTCTGACTTTTAGCCCTGTATACAGTGAAGTAGGTCAGGTTTGAAGTCCTGTATCTAGTTCCCCAAACACCTTATCAGCACTGAGTGTGAGGGTTATATTGGGCCAGGTACAGCAGTCTGGGAGCACTTTCCATTTTCAGTAAATTAATCCTCTCACAGCATGAAATAAAAAGATCAGAACATGATGTTAAACCTCATTTTGTATTTTCAATTACTAGGGGATAATTATTTTCTTTTTAAGTCTTGGAAGATGACATGATCTGAATACTCAGACACCTGCTGCTTCTACTTGCGTTCCTGGAAGCAGAGATAGTTCAGCTAGGGGACTGCACAATATAATTAGGTTTATTTTGCAGCCTGGCAAGGCCCTCTATAATCAGGAGGAAAGTGCAGCTCTTTAGTCTTAGGTTTGGCGATGTTTGGCTTCATAAAGTAGGAGTGCAACTACATGGACTGAATTTTGTATGTGGATTGGGAGCGGTAGAAAGTGGGACAGTGGTGAGGTGCTTTGGACAGTTGTTCAGTACTAAGTAAACCTGATAGAACAAGGCTTTCATCTTGTTAGCCCTACTTATATTTCTGCACAAGTGAATGTGAGGGTGTAATTCACAAGAGTTCACAAAGAGAATAGTTATTTTTTTAAAAGTTACTGCGGGGTGGGATTTGAAACATCACAGGTTTCCTCTTTTTTTGAATGGAGAATAACTGGTGACTTTTAACTGTATGTATCTGTGTGTTGTGTAAATGTGTATGTATGCTTTTTATGTGTGTATGATTTCCTTTTATTATATAGGCTTGCTTTTCTCATAGATTTTCACTGGATGAACTGCAGTGATTTCAAAGAAGAAAAACGTTAAGAAAAATGTGAGAGAGGCTAAATATGAACATAACAGAAAATAAAAATATCAGCAGATTTGGCTCAGGTAATAAGTTTTGGCATTGATAGGATTCAAAATAAGCTGTATGAAAAGCACCACTAGTAACGTAACTGGAAATAAGTAGGGCCTAACTGCTGTCATGCAAAAGAATCACTGTTTAAAAACATATCAGGACAATATAATCCTTTTCTGTCCTACATGTAGACTCTGGAGATGTGAAATTTGTATGCTTATGCTTTCCTTATCTGGATGCAGTGAATTGCACCTAATTTGGCACAAATTTCTGCTTCTCACTTCTTCACTTCTTTGGATTCAATTTAAGTTAAGAAATGGAATGTGCTAGGTTACTCACAATGCTTTTAGCATTTCAGAAAGCATTGTCATGATGAGATTCACCTTGGGCAGAAAATGAGAAGAGGTCAGGGAATGAAAAGGTTCATAAGAAAACACATTAAAAGACCACTATCCCCTATTAACAGCCTTCCCATTGAATTTTGCCCATTGAGGTATTGTGCTAGGGATTACATTTACTATGCAGTTATTTTCCTTATACAGTGAAACAGTCACTGCAAAAGACTATTCCTTTGGAGCACAATAAATGCATGACAGTGTCTGTACTCTGTTGGGGTACAGTTTTATCTTTTGACTTGTATGGGCAACATTGGTGTTTAATTTATTTTTTAGTTGCAGCTGGTAAGACCAGACAGAAAGCTTTTATATTTATTTTCCTTTCTCATGTGCCTTCAGTTACATCAACGATTAACACTGGAGACGTAACACAATGCAGATACAGTTCTTCAGTTTTAGTTATGCATCTGTTGGCTTTTTAGGGGCAGAAGGGGATAAATTACTATTTCATCAAAATGAATTTGAGCTGTGCTTATCCTTCAACGAATAGTGAGTTTTTTTGATACAATACTGTGTATCAGTGAGATCTAAAAGAAAAGCCAAACTAGGAGGAAAATGTGATACAACTTTAAAGGAATTAAATTTCTCAGGGAGGAGGGGAGGGCATTCATTCTTTAATTGCTTTGTCATATGAAAAGACACATTGCTTGAGTAGGATTTAAGAGATTTGGTTTTTGGGTTGTTTTTTT
The DNA here is from genome assembly GCF_000690835.1 of Fulmarus glacialis. NCBI lineage: Eukaryota > Metazoa > Chordata > Aves > Procellariiformes > Procellariidae > Fulmarus > Fulmarus glacialis. Next base: position 60,915 of record NW_009231457.1, read on the forward strand.
TTAATAGTGGAGTTTCTAGGAGTTGAAACAAAATGGAAATGTTATTCATAATCACTAGCCCCTGTGTTGGATTGCAGAATTATTTTCTTCCTCAAAAATGTTTTGCCATGACAATAGGTGTTCCTTAGTCAGATCTGTTATGTCTGCTGAAATATATTGGTATGTGCTCTCCGTTAATGCCAGGGACAGAAGGGAAGATAAAAATAACACTAACAATCCAGATTATAATTGGCTCAGTTTCTGAAAATTGCAATTTAATTATGTATTCATTTTGAAAAGAAACAAATCTTGTGCCAATTACAACAGTTTTAAGGGTTTTGCTGCCTATTTCCAGGTCTGGTGTTTATAGTGGTTCCAGGTTTTATAACAGCTGAAATAGGCAACCTGGAGGTTATCTAAGTGATTATTTCAAAGATAGACATATTGTAAGTTTATTTAATTTTTCATACTGATAATCTCTAAAATAGTTTTTCTTTTAAACTGTTTAAAAACAGAAATAATTTTATTTATATGCTATATTCAGGCCCCCATGGCTTGCTTGCTATTGACTGTGTTTTAATCACAAGATACCTTCATATTTTGGAGAGAAACCATGTGTATGTATGTAATATCTGTTAGAAACTTCACTTATGTGAAACTTCACTACTATCATATGGCAAGTAGTCAATGTCCCGAGTTACTTGCCAGGAAGAGTATGAAAGTGATGATGGGGAGTTCTTCCTTCTTACCTTCTGGGTCTGCGCAGGATTGGTTTTATGTTTGCTAGTACAATCCATTTGCTATTTCTCAAAGGGTTAACAATTTGTTATAGCCAAGTTATACTCATAGTATGTTTCACATATGTTGGATTCCTTCTTCCTTTGCTCCCTTTGTTATCCCTAAACCCACTTTTACCCAGCTCTCAGGGTTGTGTTTCTCTAGTGATCAGTAATTGTTTATAGCCTTGGGGCCTTTATTATAGTGCTGTGTCAGCACTTTCAATGTCTCTGCTATCATCTCTGCTTGTATTTCTGAGGACCCCTGTTAAAGCCCCTTGTTTGTTTGCAACAGCCTTTAAGCTGTGGTTTTCTTATAAGATAAATATTTTATTAGCACAACCTAATCACGTATGCAGCCTTGTTTCAGGGTCACTGAATATCTTATTCTTCAAATATAACAAACCATTCTAAGAATAACATACCTTGTGGGCACACACGGACACAACGTTCTAGTCATCGTTGGCAGTATCTGTAACTTACGGTCATACTACATGGAGGTAAACAAGTATGGTGGGATTTTAGATCTGAATTTTGAAAAAGGAGGTGAAAGGGACAAAGGGACCCAAATTTTATCCTTGCAACCCTATGCATTCTTTTTGTGGGGCTTGCACATATGTAACCGAATGTAGATTTTGGGTCTGTATTTTTCTCTTTAAATGATTTCTTCTAAGAGGGCATACCAAATAGAAGTTACAGGGAGGGAAATGGCCAGCCTTTGCTTTTTTTGTGGAAAATCTTACTTAAAGTTGAAGTATTGAAACTGGCAAGAAATCTTGCTAAGAGCGAGCCATCCAATGACAGAGTTTGTTTAATTTGAGATCTGTGTTTACAAACAGGTAAGAGCAATACAAAAACTGTCTGTGATTTATAACTAACACTGGGTGGCTTTACTAGTGGGAGAGGTAAACCTTCCAGATAGACCGTAGTATCTTGAAAGTTGAAACTGGGATAACTTGGGTTAAATTCTCAAAAGTGTTGAAGAGCTTTTAATTACAGCTGAGTCCAGTAGAAGCTCTAAAATGTATAGACCCCCTTCTTCTGGCAGAATTAGGGTTTGGGAGTCTCCGGCTACGCAGAAGTGGAAGTAATTAATTTGTCAAAGAAAATACATTTCCGTTCAGCTAGGTTGTGCCTACTTTGTTTGCTCTCTTCAAAAGCTTGAAGAGCTCATCAGAGGCAAATATTTACTTTGATCTTACTGTCCAGTTTTCATCAGGAGTCTCATACACAGAAATTATGCTCAGCATGCTGCCAGGTGATTTATGTGGTCACTGACGCACAGGCCACATTGCTTTCCTTATTCTGCACAAGCATCAGGCATGAAAGAAGTCCTGAATATTCTGTAAATATTTCAAGTTAACAGAAGTCAAGTTCATGACCAAAAGTTAAATTGAACTAAGAACCTATCTTAATCAAGAATTTCTTCTGGTCACTAGTTGCTGAATTATGCAGTTAGAGCAACATGTCTGAGGATAAAGCAATTACTTATGTTAGAGTACCTTCTTAAACTTCCTGTTGTAAGTAAATTCAGGGAAGAATAAATTCCACACCTTCAAAAATTTAGGCATGCCAAGTAAAGCTAAGTAAATAATGTTATTATATGAATTCCTGCT
>NW_009231457.1:63316-85676 GCF_000690835.1 Fulmarus glacialis
AATTATGACTGTGTAGACTTGCAGGTTTAAAATGAGCTTATTAGGAGATATATCTCCTAATAAAACGCAATTGTTGATAGAATACGAAAACGAATATACTGTAAATGTACCTCTTGTGAACTTTTGTGCAATATTAAGGAAGTTTGCACACATTGGTAGCATTTTTGCAACTTCAGCAACATGTATTCAGTGACTAATTCTTTTGGGCTTGCATGCCTGATCTTGTAACAGTTTCAAAAGAATATGTCTGTATGTGTCGGTGGGTGCGATAGGTCTAGATATGAGCAGCTGCAAGAGCTGAGAACAAAATGAACACGAAGAAAACAATATTTTTAAGGCAATCAAATGCAGCTTTCTTAATCACCAGGAAACTGGGACTAGTTTCTGTTACTTTAAAAATGGAAGAAAGAAATGGAAGGAAGGAGAAATTAAAAGCAGTTGAAAATTTGCACAAACCTTTTCCCTCATGCAAACAGTGATGGAGCAGTCAGATAATTAAGATGCATATGCCACATGACATTAAGCAGCCTTTTGTGAACTGTTAATTAAGATTTAATCAGTCACATATTTTATTCTTACTGATTTAGAAGATTAGTGTTAATTTCTTGTGGCGTTTCCCTATTCCCTGTTGAAGGAAGTCAATGTATCTGAACATAATTTAGTGATCATGGCCTGGTGTGGTAATAAAAACAGACCAGAGAGACACTAGCTTGACATTTTGGGTAATACAGTGAGTGTGATTCAGATGGGACAATTGGCAAATGAAGCTGCTGCTTTTGTTCTAAAATTTAAAATATATTATGCAGATATGTATAAAGTTGGTACATGTTAGAACCATCCTGTGGTTGTTAGCGTAAGAATAAATGTAAAGGTCTTGCCCCAAATTCTTCATTTCATGAAGCACTAATTGGTTTTGTGCTTACCTCATTACACTCAAACTACAGGATTCAGACCTCAGTTCTATACCATAAAACTAAATGCAGCTAGAAACTCTGTGAAGAATTAAATAATATTAAGCAAATAACACAGGTTTGGATTTAAATATATTTATGTGGCTTTCCTTAAATGTGTTCAGCATATGGAAGTTGATATATTTCTTGTTTAAAAATTTCTCCCCCCAAATTTATTTAAAGTAGATGCTTATACAATGAATACATTGATACTGCTTTTTGTGAAGGTTAGATGACTAGAGGCTTTAGTAGCATTCTGTTTAGTGTCTGTGAAATAGTAACAACGTGGTTTATATACTACTTTATGTTAACAATAATAGTTAGATTTATAAATCAGAAATATTTTTCTATGAAATGTTACACATTTTTTCATGTTGTTTGATGTTGGCTGGAAATCTAGCTTGGAAGCCTCAAATACTTGAAATTCTTTCCTAAAAGACTGATTTTTTTGGTTACCCAACTTCTTGGATATCCAATTTCAAATGCAATAGAGGCACTATTTTCAGATGGGAGAGTTCAGTGTCTTCTGAAAACAAAGACCCTTAAAATGTCTTAAGGTGAGCACCTAAAAATGTGTAAGGTTCCATGCTTTACAAAGCTCTCTTTCACTATCTACTTCACCACCAATGTGCGAACTTGCAGGTCATTTTCCCTCTGTAAAGACATCAGGCCCGTTGTCTGCCTTGGCCTGTAAGAAAGAGCACTTTTCCCTATCAGACTTTGAGAGCATTAAGAGAGAAAATCGAGGAGCAGATTAATCACTACATCTGTGCTGAGGATAACAGAGAGATGTTATTCTGCAGAAAGCCCGTTACCTGGTGCCAAAGAAACTTCAGCGACAAATTGTCTCCTCACTTGCTCTCTTTTGATCAGCATCTTGGTCAGCTCTAAGCAACTTGTAACTCTTTCGTGAGTTTTGTAGTATGCTTCCTTATGCACACAGTCAGAGCAGTAAAAATAGACATGAAGAGGTGATAGCTCTGTTCAGAAGCTATGAGAAGGGAATGTGTAGTTTGAAGAGGAAAACCTGAAAAGAGATTCTATTCCTATATACTTCCATAACTGTGTGTGCAAGTTATATCTACTACGTGTATGCAGGAGAGAGAATAAGCCATTGAACTAATTAATTTTCTCCTCTCATCTGTTCTTTGTTCATGCTGAAGTGATTTGCGCACTGAAATTTGGCTGAGGAAGAACATTGGCAGATTCCTGCTAATGATGTCACTTAAAAAATGCTACCATTGTATTAGGTGGATGTATGCTAATTTCATGCTGTTTTTGGAAGAAAGAAAGAGTTCACTAAATTGTTAAATGTGGATGGTACACTGTAGCAATAAAATCTTTTCCCATGAATTAATGCAAAGAAGATTATTGTCAAAATCCGTTTCTAGCAATTCAGTCTGTAGATAATTGCTACTGTATCCATTAACTTAGTTTAAATCTGTATCAAATGATCCAGTTTTTTAAAAAGTCCTATAGTGCATAGCCTTTAAATTCTTCTTTATGCCATTAAAGTGCTTTAAGCTCCTATAGTGGCTTAATGCACATAATTGTTCTAATTCTGCTGAAGTACTCTCAAATCTCTTTCAGCCTGTTAAAGTAGTTAAATTGTCCTTGTTCAAGAGTAAGAGCTATTCAGAGTAGGCTTGAAATAATATATAGAACTTTTTATCTATGTGAAGGGCTTTCAGATTTGATTTCTTCCATCTCAAGATTTCTCACTCTATATAGGAGAGTACAGAAAGGTCTGAATTTTAATCATGATGTGTGTATATATGTATAAAATTCCAGAGTTGTCTTTCAGAAGTCTAGCTCCTGCCTGTGTGTCTAGCTGCAGTAGAAAAATAAGGTCCTAAGAGGTCCCATTTACTTTTGATTTTGCTTATTTTGGTAAACATTTTGTTTTCTTTCATTGTTTCTCTGCTGCCTTTTCTGTGTGCTGTCTTCTATACCGATTTCACTCCTAGACACTTGCCCGTCTATGAACTTGCTGTCACGACCTAAAACGTTACCCAGTCTGCGGGTGTGTGAGGATCATGACCGTGGGTTCATAGGATTCCATAATACACAAGGGCACAGAGGCTTTTGTTCTCTAAATTTCTCTACTTTATTACAGATTACCACAAATACCACAGAAATCACCACTAGCAAGTAAACTCCCACAAAATCACCACTAGCAAGTACACCTATGATTAATAAAGTAAATATATATATCTCAAGCTATTACAAATTACTATCAGCAATCAATAATACAGTATCAATTAATAGTATGGCAGCAGTTAATAATAGCAGCAAACAATTGTATAGCAACAATTAATACAATAGCAACAATCAAGTAGGTATAAACTATTACAGATTGCTACAAACTTATCATTAGTGAAGCAATTTATTAACAATATAACAGCAGATATTCTTATGATAGATTACTCATATGGATATATAATGCCGGTATCAAGTGAATTGGACAGATTTTGGAAGGGGCCAAACCATCCCAAAGGGGAGGACAGACCGATTCCAGTGGGGGGACCCAACCATCCCAGAGGAGGAAGGACAAACCGAACTGACCCCAAAGCGGGCCCTGGTGAGAGTCCAAGATCTTGTAGAAAGTTCTTGCAGAATTCAACCTCTTTAGGGAAGGAAAATTACGTGCAGCACGGGAAGTTCTCAGAGAAAGAAGCTCCATTTTGGATAAAAATTAAGTCCTTTTTATATCATAGAGACATAAGAGGGCGTAGGACAGCACCACTTTGAGCAGCTGATAGATGCTGTTAGTTTCTGTTCTTCATCTGTAACAGCCAATGCTTAATGACGTTTCTGTTCTTTCAGACTGATTTTATTTTCCCAGACTCGTTCCACTTTTTCAGACAGTAAGTTGTTGTTACAGTTTCTTGGGGGTTTTTGTGCTTATCAGTGGCATCTTAGGATGTCTCCAGTTTCTAGGTACCCCAGCCTCTTCAAAGAGGCTAGCTGCACTTTACAAGGATTTTCCTAGGAAGGTTCCTAGGACTAGTTCCCAGGCTGGCAGCCATCTTCTTTTGTTCAATAATTTTTTTTTTCCCTCCTTCTGACCAGACCACCTTCCTGGTTGCTCACATCACTTGCCTGTTGTAAATTATTATTTTCTTTCTAGAATATTACACATATTTTTCTTTCTAGAATATTATATGTATCATGCATTCAATGCTGAGAGTGAAGTCTAATGTTCATGTATCCAACCTTACTAGGGGACTAAAATCAATACCACTGTCTGTGCCTAGCATGGAGTTGGATGTGAGTTAACGTACCCTGTTTTCCAGACAGTTCTGCATTGCTGTGGTGTGACTGCCGCTTGACAGGCACAGTAAGTTGTGCCTTTAAGATGCACTGCTGCTTTTTCAGCTTAGCTTCTGGTGTGTATTCTTTAAAACACAAGTTCTCTAGAGAGATTTCTGTTTATGTAGTTACTTAAATTGAGGTTTGGCAGCCATGGGAGCGCACTGGGTTGTATTTTTCTTCTCAGATTAGAACTTGACTACGCTCAGGAGCTGAGAAATGCTGCCTTTCAAAGTTACAAAATATTGCTGGACATCCGATCAATGACATCTTGTCTCTGAGCAAGGGAAGGCATCCTGTCTTCTGCTGAGCTTCTCTTTGAAAGAATCTCAGCTTCTGGCTTTGCACTAGCCATGACATGTATAATTCAAAATTCTCCATATTACTGTGTCTAGCAATCATCCACAGGTGACTGGCCATGGTATGTCGTAGTCCTGGACTGGTGGCTTTGTGGTGATAGTTCTGTGCAGTTCAATGCTGTAGAGTAGAGGCACTTGTCAAAAGTTGTGCCTAAACATGCAATCCATATCCAAGAACTCCAGCTAAAATGATTTACATCTTTAACTTCTGTTGAACTAGATATGTCTTACTTTTCCCATTTTACAATTAGAAAAAATCAAGATGCTTCCTCAAAGCCTTTGGAGTTTTGATTCTGATGTCATCTCATTGGATCCTTTTCTTCTATGTTTAATTAATGAATATTGTAATAACTATCACAAATACTGTAACAACTATCATTGTGGGAAAAGGTCTGTTAATATTGCTGGATCTACTCCAGGATCGAACTATGAACACCCTATTCGATGTCTCATGTCTCTTTGCTACTCGGTTGGGTTTGGGGGGTTGTTGTTGTTTTTAAAGCAGTCTAACTGCATTATTATCTTAATGAACATGTTGCCCACTATATAATCCTCATATCCTGAAATATGTGTGTTGAATGTAGTAGCAGTAGGCAAGAAATATAGAAGTAGTAAGAAAATTATTTACCTGCAGGACTACATACACGGTAGGACTAGAAAGACCAACCTTAAACTCCTTGTCTAAATTCCTCAGTAACAAGCCACTACATGCTAAAGATACTTTTCCATAATCATATATAATCTGTCCTCAAACGCATCTAATTGTGCTAGCATACTTATTTCACTGAACAGCTTTTCTTACTCTCTGAACAACTTAAAAATGACAGGTTATAATCAAGCCTTTTAATTTTTTCCATTATAATCTTTAGCCCACTTTTGGTGGTGTTGGTTCTGACCAATGTAACTAATTTCTTGCTTTATTGCTTTATGTATTTCTATGCTATGAAGCTTTTATGTAATCTGTTCTTATAATCTGAACAGAATCTTGACTGAAGTGCATTTCAGAGCCTTTTTGGTGGGAGGTAGGTTTATTATTATGAAAACACTTTCTATACCAATTTAGACATCAACTAATCTCTTATTTATTCAAGTAAGGTAGTAAGATTGAATTATGTTTCTATAAATTTTCTGTGCTTTCTTGGGAACATGTAAATTGTTTGGAGCTGTTTGTCATCATTGTTTTGCTCAGACAAAATGTATTACAGTAAATTTACTGCTTTGTACCGTGCTGTGTTTCTTAAAACTCTACTATGTGAAGTTTAGCTTGATTGAAAAGGAAATTACTCGTCTCTATGTAGTAACATGATACTGCAGGCTAAGCTCTGAGAAAGTGTAACATTTTAATATGGCGACAGGGAGAGATGGTGCACTGCTTAAAGGAAGTTGGGAGTTCAGTTTCCTTCTGGTATACGCTTACTCTTTGCCAATGAGAAGCTGGGCCTGGGAGCAGCCAACAGGGTATTATTTGGGATAATGTTGGTTGTCTTTGCTGCCAAAACACAATGCTGGCTCATGTTCAGTTTGCTGTCCAGCAAGACTTTCAGACCGAGCAGCAGAGCTGCTCTCTAGGTGGTGTAACTGCAAGGAGTTCTTCCTTTCCAGGTGCGCACATTTGCATTTTTCCCCTGTAGAATTTCAGGAATTTCCTGTTGTCCCATTCCACCAGCCTGCTTAGGTCCTTCTGAGTGGTGGCCTTGCCCTTGAGCATACCGACTGACTCTACCTCCCACCCCAGACTGGTGTCATGAGAGAGGGCACTCCATCACCTTTTGCAGGTCATTCATAAGGATGTTAAGAGGACATGTCCCAGTACAGACCTGGTGGTACTCCACTTGCTACCAGCTTCCAGGTACAGAACAACCCAGTAACCACTACTGCCTGGGCCTGATCACCCAACCCTGGGCCTGATCATCCAACTAGATTTTTTTTTTTTCTTTTTTTTTTTTTTCCAATCCAGCTAGTCATCCACCTACCTACCCTGGCTGTAATGCCTCAGTTAGATACAAGGACACTGTGGGAGGCAGTGTTAAAAACCTTCCTACAGCTGAGGTAAATGACAGTTACTACTCTCCCCTCATCCACAAATCCTGTCATTTTATTGCATAAATCAATTGGGTTGATCAGGCACCATTTAGCCTTGGTCAGCCCCAGGCAGGCTGTTCCTGATCAACTACCATCTCTATGTCCAAGCTGGAGGTGTGCCTGGCGAGCTGGCTGGCAGTCCCTGGGCTGGCCTGCTGCTGAGGTACTCAGCCCAGCTGCATGGCACCCACCACTGCCGGCTGAGGGAGCCTCGCGCTCCTGGCTGGGCTTGGCCTTGTCCCAGGGCCCGAGAAGCAGAGCTGAGGAACCGCTGCCCTCGATGGCTGCTCCCCAGTGGCTGCTCTGACCCCGCACAGGTGTCGTGAACCTACAAGCCCGTCTTCTGCCCCAGGTGGCCTGAGTGTGAGGCTGACTGGGCTTGCCAGCCTCACTGCCTTCCTCACAGCTGGGCTGCCCTCCTGCCCCAGTGAATAAACTCTTAACAGCTGCACAGTTTGGGGAATAAATCCTCAGGTGCTTTCAGTCAGAAGGGATTAGCTCCGGGTTCCCTCAGGCTATGAACAGGAGGGCAGCGCGGCACAGTGGCCATTGGGGGCTGCTTGCCCTCCCTCTCTCCCGTCTTTCCTCAGAGAGCTGTGGAACAGGAAGCCTGGCTGGGCAGCTTTTGTGAACCCTTATGGGAACTGCCAGACTGAGTTACTTCCTGCTGGCTTGAGTAAGCAAGGTATTTATGTACAGAAAATCTTACTTATTTATATTTGGAAAATTATTGGGTTGGTATTCCTTGTGTGCTCTTTCTCTTTGTGAAGTCCAGTGGCTTCTGAGATACTGTGTCTCCTTGCACCTTGACCAAGCCCATGGTCTCTCTCCCTTCTTCCCCTGTTAAATTTTCTCCTGGAAGCAATTACTGTCTGGAGGTTGGAACTCATTCAACCGAGTCCAACAGTAGGAGGAAAAATACCTTGGAGCATCTAACTGCTCTAAGATACAGCTTAGCTACGGGGTTCCACTTCAGTTATTTTGCTAGGGCAGGTTTGTCCTTGGTGTTATTTTTTTTACTTCAGAAAAATTATGTAATGGATGAATTTAATCTTATTATTTTCCACACTTGAACAACATTGTACAATTGAAATGGTATGTGGTAACTCTATTTGATAACTGAGAAATGAAGTGCTCTAGAATGTGTGGCTGTTAGGAGCACTAGTTTTCTTCAGAAGTGTAACAGCTGTATGGTGATTGCAGTAGTTGAGGCCTGTGTGTATCTCTCAGTAGCAGGACTCAGGGGTGACAGTGATTGTTCAATTTCTTTATTTTAAGGAAAAATACAGAATATGTTAGCTCTGGATGGAGAAAAAAACAACCCAACAAAGTCAAAAACAAAGATGCTTTGTGTTCTGGGATTGGACTGGATGCAGGAAACGCTAGGCTCCTACCGCTAAATGCCTATCTGATACTGGGCAAAAGGTTTAATCTTCTTGCTTTAATTGTCTATTTGTAGACTTGTAATCATAGCATTTTAATTCTTTTATCCTCTATCTGTCCTTTCTCTTTAAGTTAGAAGCTGTTCAGGGCAGGAGCTGTTTCTTTTGTTTTGAACATCTAGTACTGAATATGCAGAGAACCTGTGCCTTGTCCGTCTGCTAATGTTACTGTGATAACATCTAGCTTGTTAAAACAGCTGAAAATAGTGTCCCAAGGTTAATGTGAGTGTCCCTGCCATTATGGACTAGCAACCTGCAGGACAGAGACATGATGTGACTTGTCCAAGATCATGTGGATAGCAATTGATTTCTTAGACTGTGACTTCTTGTTTCATTTGGAGGCCTTGTCTTTTCAAGCAGTGGTGGCAAGTTAGGATTTAAGGCTTTTGCCCTAATATTAGTATATGTTGATATAATTGTAGAAGAAAGAGCTTGCATTTTACACAGACCTATACTTTTTATTTTTAATGCTTTCCCCTGGTTGCCCATATTGGTATGAATTAACTTGTCTTATTCCATAACATTTGGTATATTGCTTCACTTCTAATTTTGGAACTGTAAGATTAAGAGCTAGTTGTAAATAATGTAATGCAGGTGCCCAGGGATCAGATCCTAGGCTCCATAGAGCTTTTAAAGTTCAGTTATGCTCAGTCAGCTGGACTTCCTGATGCTGAGTGAATTTGCGTTCTTTCAGCTTTATTTGAATTTTGTAAGGTGGGAGCATATTCAAAAGTCTGAAAATGCTCAGTAATGATATGGGTCTTTTTTGTCACTCCATGCATTTGCAGTATGTTGAAGTATGTTCGGTAACAACCAATGTGCCTGTAGATATTTGGTCCCATATGCTTCTACCACAAATATTTGTGTGTTAAGCCACTGTTTTGGTCTAGCTGTCAAATGTTGAGTTTCATACAAGTTATTGCCCTAAGTAATGCTAATGGAAAGGAAGGCTGAGGGGTGATGTGTTTGATTTTTTTGGTCGACTTATTTCAGGAGGTGGGGGTCTGAGGGCCACAGGTGTCTTTGTCTTATAAGCCTGAAGTTTACATCTTAATGCAGAAAGGAAGCTCATTTGGGAATAATTATCCTGAGTATCACAAAGGTCTAGGAGACTGCAGTGTTAATGAGTATGAAAGCCAAGCAGACTTCCTGAAAAAAAAGTCAGAAGCAGTAGCAGTTACCTTTGACAGGTTCACAAATAAACTATTCTTAATGTGCAAGGCAAAATTGTCATGTAAAATCTTTTCAAATTAAGGAAGCTACTGTGATTTATAGCAATTGAGACCCTAGGCAAATGTACCAGTATGACTTGATCTGTGAAAAAAGGTTACATCCTCCATACTATATCATCTTCTGAATTTGAGAAAAAGATTTCAAGATGTGCACGAGATCTCTGATAAATTGCTACATTTACTTAACCTTAAGGCCTGTAATTTACAGGCCTAGGTGATCTGCAGTTTTTCAGATAGGCAAGAAGAAGCTGTAAGTCATGGCAGTGCATGGAGGAACCTTTGTATTTCATGACTTTGTAAATTTAAGAAGCAGGAACATACCTAAATTTATTCTTTTAGGTCACCAAAAGAGCATGCAGAATAGCAGAAATGGGGAACCTGGTTAATTGCATCATCATTTGATAACAGGATGTAATTAGCACATTGAGTAAGGGTTGTGATAGTGGCAGCCATTATTTACAGGGGACAGTATGTGCCCTAGTACTGTAATCCGTCTTGAAATGTTTGTAGATCTTGCTCATATCGCTGTCTCTGCATTTGCATTTTGTACTGTGAAACAGAGCCAGATTTGTTCCACCTGTGACTCTGCTAAAATTAATTTTGTGCCTGCTTATGTTGGACTGACCCTAGACAGTGTATTATTTATTAATTTATGATTGAATTAAACAAGCTTTATTTAACATGAACAAAGAAAAAAATGCATGTTAGTGAGATCTGTTAAGCAAAATTGAAGAGGGGGAGGAAAAAAAACACCTGCTCTGACTTTCCATTACTAATGCTTCATACCCTACCTGGAAGCCAGTTACAAAGGTAGCCCTTAGAGGTCTGTCTTGGAACTGTTAGGTTTAATATCTTTGTCAATGATCTGGAGGAGGTGATGGAGTGCACCTGCATCAAGTTCACATGACACCAAATTGGGGTGCAGTTAATGAACTCAAGGGCTGTCTTTCAGGGGGACCTAGGAAGGCTGGAGGAATAGGAATCTCATTAAGTTTAACAGGGCAAATACAAATTCCTGCAGCTGAAATGGATTAACCCTGCAGTGCTACTGGCTGGGTAGCAGCTCTGCTGAAGGAGACTGGGGATTGTGGTGGGCAGAAGGCTAAACATGAGTCAGCTGGCCATTCTGGCAGTGAAGAAGGCTGCATCAACTCAAGCACAGCCAGTGGATCTAGGGAAACTGGTATTCCCCTTTACCTGCCACTTGTTAGACCCTACCTGCAATACTGTGTCCAGTTTTTAGTTGTCTCAGTTTGGGATAAGTGTAGGTAAACTTGAGTGAGTTCAGAAGAGGGCCACTGAGGTGGTTGGGGTTGAAGCACATGAACTATGAGGAGAAGCGGAGAGAATTGGGTTTGGGTTTTTTTTTCCTGGAGAAGGCTGAGCAAAGACCTAATAGCTGTTGAACTGTATATAAGGATTTAGCAAGAAGAGGGAGCTGGGCTTTTTTCTGAAGTGTATGGTGAGAGAATGAGAGACTAGCCAGAAATTAAAGAAGAGGATGTTCCAATTGGGTATAAGGAAAAAATAGAAAAATCACTGTAAGAATAATTAAGCATTGCAACAAGTTGCACAAAGAGGCTTTGGAATCTCCGTGCTTGGTGGTTTCAGAGATCTACCTGGTCTTGCCCTGCTTTGAGATTCAGAGATCCCCTCTGACCTGAATGATTTTTATCTTTAGAAGTCTTTAGAAATAGTCATGAATCCCTGCTGTATTAATTTTTGTCTGATATGTGAATGTGGTTTAGGCTCATATCATCTCCCCACTTACGTTTTGACTGGCAGGTACTGATAAGTCCTAAAATTTGTAACAATTTTCGGAAGTTGGATGCTTCTTAGCTGCAGTTGTTCTTTTTAATCAAAGTCTCGAACTAGTTTCTAAGCAAAATTGTAAACTTATCTATGGACTCCCTCCTGATGCTTTAAGCCCCTTAACTGCAATCCAGATTTTTAATAAAACCACATCCAAATATATCTCTTGATTTTTTTTTTCTTTCTTTTTTACCAGTGTTTGTGTGCTATGCAGTTGGTGCTTCCCAGGCATGATATTAATCCCAATTTAGTGTAGTTAATAAATTCACTGACTTCATGGGTATTACTTGCAACAGAAGAATAAGAGGCTGACGATAACTGTAGAATATTCAGTGTTCATTTTCTCTATTTGCCTTTAACCTGCATGTAAGCAGTGTTTGTATGACAGTTTCATTTTATTCTGTTTAAGAGGTATAGTTAAAACAGTAAGGGTAGGCCTCACTTAATTTGGTCAATTTACAGCGCATTTCTACTTGATGTTTCCAACCTCATATTTAATGTGGAATGTTCTTCCCAGTATGCTAAATTGCTTTTTAAACACTCAAAGAACTTTTTTTTTTTCACTAAAAAGTCTTTTACAACAATTAGGGGTTTGATGTGTCAGTAATAAAATGGACATTTAATTTGAGGATTCTTTATTCTTCTAATAAAGAGAAGGCATTTTTAATAATAATGCTCCATCAGTAAAATTAGTGCAAGTTCTGTGAAAGCTAAATCTTAACAAGCATGATGCAAGGTTGTTATGAAGGTGTATTAATGGATGGTCTGAACTGTTAGCAGAGATTAATGGAAAATAAAAGCAGCAGCGTTCTTGACACAAAAGGCAATGTATATATCTGTAAAATCATACAAGAAGGGAAAAATGGATTGGTTATTGGAACCTTTTAGCATAGTACTTGATGATATTGAAAAGATGTTTAGTGGATGTGTTTATTTAAAGAAGTCCTTTAGTCAAAAATCCAATACAAGAGACCACTTAAGCCTCAATTTTAGGCACGTTTTTAAATTCCATGGACTTCAATGGAGCTTAATACTTTGTCAGATTGAGAGCCCAATTGTCTACATTTCTAGTCAAATATTAGAATTAATTCAGTGTACTAGATTCCATTTATTTGACATCTTAGAGCCCTGGTCCTGTTTAATTTTCAAAATACTGTTCAGTAGTCATTTGTTTGCATCCAGAGGACTCGCTCATTTTGTGTGTGTGTGCAGTAGGAACAAAACAAGGCTCCTGTGTGTAACCTCATTAAATTTAAAGTGAAGTGGAGAAAAATACATGTGACTATAGTCATTAATTTTTGTACTTAGAATTTTGAATTCAGCTAACTTAAGAACTCATGTCACACATGCAGAAAACATGTTATTTGAATTTTGTGTAATGATGTGAAATAGTATTTTAAAGAATCTTTTGTCTGTTTTTTCCTCAGAAAAGCCAGCAGACTGACTACTCTTTGCTGTTGTTATTATCAATAAGAAAAAGACTAAATTGACAGGCTGCATTATCTCTTCATCTTGGAAATGGTGCATTATGAACAGCGCTGTGCAAACAACTGTGACCTTTAACTGTTCCTCAGTGTTGAAGGCAGTCTGTAAACGCAGCTTTTAGTCTGTAGTCTGCAGTGAGTAATAAGAACTGCATTTTTCTCTCTTGAAGTTGGCGGTGTTCACATGGGGCAAGGTCTATGTCTTTGTTACACCTTTGTATAATGTAATCTTTGTTACTGCAATACTAAGAAAAACAATGAAGAAATCCAACTTGATTCCTAGGGTTTTTCCAATTCAAAGTGAATCTCTGTCTGCAGGTCTTCTTGTCATGCAAGTTCAAGCTTCACCTCAGTAAACTGATTGGTGAAAGGAAAGTTAGGCAGGAACAACATTTGTATTTCAGTGTTCTCCATGTCATGTCTCTCTTCAACCTTTTGGTCAAGATTTAGAAGCTTGGTCAAGCCAACCTCACACATAGCTTTTAATAGACCAAGCAGACAGGGCTGTATTTGTGGATGCTCCTGCTCTGACCTTCTCAGCCCATGAATTCTATCCTGATGCACTGAGATGAAGAGCAGTGCCTGAGCAGAATGCTTGGCTTAGACTCTTTTGGAGGTTTTTCTCTTTCCAGTGTAAAGTGTCAAGGACCTAGCACAGACTGCTAGTGCCCATGAACAGGAAGGGCAGATTTCAAGCTACTGTAATTGAAGTCAGCAGAATTACAGTGCAACCTGTGATTACATATAACAATGGTGCTGCATCATTTGAGATGTCCAAAGCTTGTGTGGTTTGGGATAGAAACAGGTCTATGTCCAGGCCCTAGGTATAAGCTAGTTTTGACCTTATAACAGGGGAAGTTGTTGAGCAATCCACCTGTAAGTCAAGTTTACAGCATTTTAGAGACAGAAGGAGTGAAATAATTACAAACCTACATCAAAACAAATCTCAATTATCTGAACGAAAATAAAAGGGCAGAAAGAGCTGGCCAAACATAGAGCAGTCAAGTTTTAAATGCAGATTAAGTGCTTTAATAATAAGCATAGGTCATTTGCTTTGTAAGGAAACTTAAATGCCTGAGATCCATTAAAAACAAAATTGGAAACAACAGATCCTGGTCCCAAGTATCGTTAATAACAATATACATTGACAAGGTTCAGCTTGTACATAGAAAGCATAGATTTGCGAGAAAGGATGTGCCTATTCCGGTATGGAAGAAATATTATTTTCCTGCTTTTCAGTTGTGTTTTACTATTAAGCATAGCTTTTTTTTTGCTCAGCACTCCCAAGTTTTCACACATTTTTGTTTGCTCTTGTATTAATACCCGCTTAACAGTTTGTTCTTGGGAATCAGACCTCTTTAGAGTACTTTCCTTTGGGATAAGTCTTGTTGTTTTAAGTAAATGAACTTCTGTGTGTGTCAGGAGGACTGTGCAGAGCAATTTCTCAATAGAAACTGATTAAAAGGGAAGGAATTATTATAATTGCAGATTCATAATACTTTTTTATTTCCAGAGACAGTATGATTTACTGACTAGGGTACTGAGCTGACAGTCGGAAGACCTGGATTCTCTTTGCTCTTCTGCTGACGATCTCCTCTATGTCATTGAGCAAGTCAATTCCTCACACTTGGTTTGTCATGTCTAGTTAGGTTATAAACTCATCAGACCATAGGCTGTTTCTTGCCATGTGTTTGAGCAGTGATGACACCATGTTCTCAGTCGGGGTTTCTGAATACAGCAAGAATCTTCATAATGTGCTTACACTTTTTCAACTAATGTATTGAAACTGCCATGTTGTAACAATGATACTGAGTGAAGGTGGGGGAAAAAACTAGGTAGCTAGCTTCTTGGAAGCATGACACTTTAGTATGCTTCATATACCCTGAATCTCTAAAAATACTCAAGGATTGGCTTGCCTGAAAGAAACCAGATCAATGGCATTTTGGTAACAGTATTTGAGCTTTTTATACCTGAATTGTTAGTTAAGCAAGAGATAAATAGATGCTTGGTCTGGAGGTCTGCTCAGTTAGCTGTTAAGATATCTGAAAACCTTTATTCCACTTCTTGAAAAAGGTCTCAACATATCTAGAACTTCTAGATACAAGCAGTAGCGACTACTGTATTAACGAATAGTTTTTTAAGAATCCCAGGGCATGGTTTATTTTGTCCTTTTTAGTCAAAGACTGGTAATTAGAGTTCAGAGATTGAATGATCATTTGGAAAAACATTTTTTTCTTTTACATTTTCCAGTTACTTTGGTTTCAAGGGGAGAGGGGAGAGGAGAGAAAAAGCTCATGAATTGAGACACAATTAAAGATCATAAATGTAATATTATTTTAACAATTAAAGCTCTTTTTAAGTCCTGTGAGTTTGAAACAAGAGAATCGTGTAGATTTTCTCTATTACTCTAAGCAAGAAAATTCATGTAGGACTGCATTTAATGATACTGGGGGTGGTGGGACCCGATGGGAAGGGATCCCTTTGTTGCTTTCTGTTTCTTTCTGTCCTTTTTAGTTGATTATTTTTATTCTTTTTTGTATCATTTTTTTCCCCCTCCTATTTTCTCTGGTCCAATGAAGAAATGTAATCTTTTGAGCCTTGCGCAAAATAAAATAGAGCTACTTGCTGTATTTCATATCAAATACAATCACAAAGACAGCAGCCTTCTGTGTATCAAAACTAATGTCATTTGTGTATCTGCATCTCTCTGCATGTCTGTTAGTCAGATTTGGAGGGTTATATATGAGAATATATGAGACAGCTTTAGGACAGGTAGATGAAATATAACTATAATTGTCTCTGATCAATTGGAACAATGTAGGTCAAGTACAAACTGTACATTTTGGGGTTTTTCTCTCCTGTTTTCTGCCTTTATCTAATCTAATAGAGTATTGCTTGAAAGAAAAAAGAAAAAAACCCACAAAACCAAACCTCTTTAAAAGTATAACATTCACTTAGTTTTCAGAGAAATGAAACTTTTTCTCCGGTTCTCCTGACAGTCTGAGTTTATATCGTTGATGTTGCTCGTTCTTATAGTTCCATTGTTTCCTCTATCCTTGTGTTCACCAGTCTGGAACCCACTTATACCGTAATAATTGTTGCATTTAAAATGATAGTTCAGTTACTATCCAGAACTGGGGCTTTTCCCCCAGTTACCTAGCGTGTCTGGAACTTTATTATGTTGTTTCATTTCCTAAGGCATAACCATTGATGATAGCAATGGTGTGAAATTATGTCAGAAAATGCTTAGCAGCGGCTAAGGATCATGGTTCAATTTTGTTCTTACTTATGTCTTTGTTAGTCTTCATTAACTCCAGTATCTTTACTCATATTCCTTAAGGTTGACATATGTAAGTTTGTAAGTATATTATACCTTTACTTTTGCATACAGTAGTACACTTAGGTTAGAGTATGAGGGAGATGTCAAACACATACTCATTGTAGTCATTCCAAAGATGTTACTAAATGAGAGTATTAGTTTACTTGCACTGTATTTATATAAACAGCTAGTCAGGCTATAGAAGACAGAAAAATCAGTTTCTTTCAGATCTTCCCTAGTGTTGCAGTTAACAAAGAAAATATGTATGCAAAAATCTTGCATTAGAAGTGGTCCCTCCCACAGACTCACAATGCAGAAGGTCTGACAACCTGAATATTGTTACTAAATGAGAGTATTAGTTTACTTGCACTGTATTTATATAAACAGCTAGTCAGGCTATAGAAGACAGAAAAATCAGTTTCTTTCAGATCTTCCCTAGTGTTGCAGTTAACAAAGAAAATATGTATGCAAAAATCTTGCATTAGAAGTGGTCCCTCCCACAGACTCACAATGCAGAAGGTCTGACAACCTGAATATTACTTAGCATTTCAATATTAAATGAACATGATCTAATACCCTCAGTTTCAGCTTTTGATAGATTCTGTTTCTCTCCAAAACAACAACAGCCTGATAGACAGGGCATGAATATATTTAGTATATCTTTGTTGTGGGAAGTAAGAGCTATGTATTCTTTCTACACCGATGTTCACCTACACTTACTTTCATCTGTGGTATATAGCCATCTTTGAGTCAAATACTGCATCTTTAAATGCAGGTGTGTAGTGCCTAAAGCAGCTGGAGTCTGATATAGGTTGGTGACCTGTAGGTGCTGCTGCAAAATAAATACTCAATAACAAGGGTAACAAGGAGAGGGAAAATATAATTGCACATAATATTTGACATCTATTGCTCTGTGGTCTGTGAAGCAGCAAACTGGTGATGAGATTTATTAGATATCAAAACGAAGCAGAGTTGTTTAAACATTCCACAATCTACTACAAAATACCTGCAGGAGGGTTGCTCTTCTGAAAGTGCTGCAAATTTATAAATAGAAAAATGTGCGCTTTCTTTCTTTCTTTTTTCCTTTGGCAGTCCTGGAAAGGAAGTGAGTCTGGTTCATTCAGCTAGCACACTCTTGCCTACCTCTTTGAGGTACCAGTTCAAAGGTGAGGTTGAACTTTCTCCCATGTGGCTGTGAAAGCTGGATTACTGTTTCCATTTCTTCTTAACCTTGTGTTATGTTGATGGAAGCTGTCCCTGTTGAAGAGAGATTTATCCTACACGTGGATAGTGTGGTTTATTCCTCATGGGACTTCCTGAAAACCTACGAGGCCACTGAGGAATGTAGATTCCCAGCTGGTGAGGAATCCTGCAGTGGGGTGCATGTGCATGCTGGTAGGGAAGATGTTTTATGGTTGTGCAAAAAAACATCAGCATAGATACAGAAGAAACTAGTCATAGTCTCAATAGCTCTCACTTTGTGTGACACTGTAAATCCTAGGGCTTTAGGGGTGATTCCTGTCTTTCTTGGAGGTAGGCTTAGACATGGTTACAAGCCTGTTATTGAAGTGAACAATAAATCCAAACAGTGACTTCTGGAGAGGAAGGCATCAGGTGCCTGGGTGTGTTATTCTTGGGCAATTGCTTCTCTAAATGCATGTATTTGAGCAAGAAGATGGCAAGTTAATGTTTTTGAAGCTTTTCATTCACTTGACAAAAATGATTGAAAGGTCTGCTTTGATTTGTGTAAATGTCCATTTCATAATTAAGGACTGAACTCTCTTGTATATCAGCAGGGACCTTAGGAAACTTGTGTACCAGAGGTGTGTATGTCCAAAGTTGGATGCTCCCAGGACTAGGTGGACAGTAAAGGGAAGATATCCTGATTTTTACTTTGCTATTAGAGTTCAGAGTGTAGATATCCCAAGAATAGTAAATAAAGGGGAGGCTTTGACCACACAAAAAGATAATTTAAAATTCCAGTAAAGAATGTATAAAAGAATTACATTTTCTGTTTGTTTTTTTTAATTATTATTGAAGATCTCTTTCAAGTTTAGACACTTTGCACAGGAAGACATAGGACACTGAGCTATGGTGGCTCCAGGTCAAAACTTAATCCTTAGTGTGTGACTTCTCAAATTTGCGTGGGCTACAGACTCCTAAACCAAAGTTTTAAGATACTTACAAATGTTGATCACACCACATATTTCCAAAAAGAATAGCCAAATCTATGGCTGAGTACTATCAATTGGAGGGGTGGGAGGAGGCATTTGATATATCCAGAATCTGTAGCTAGTGATATTCTCATATCTTTGAAATACATTTTTTTTTTTAGCTCTTTAGTGAAGCACTTAGCACCTGCTGTCAGCTCATGCCCAAAGTGAACTCTTTGTCTTATGAATCTCCTTGTACTGAAAATTGTGTTACATTGTTATGGAATTATCGTGGAGTAAGTTAATGTACATGTAAGATAAGAACATGAGAGCAATGTTTGTTATCATTCAAATTGGGAATTTTAGCCATAATAACAGGCTTAGCTGTATTAATAGCATTATTCACTAAACAGCATTCCTTGTTTCAAGTGATTTTTCCAAGTCTAAATATGAAGACCCAGCTTCTCTGCCTGAAAATACCATATGCAGGGAAGAACCATGAAGTGTAAGGAGAAAGGGTTAAAGAAAGCATGGACTACTGGGTTACAGAATGCATAGACAGAACCAAAATCACTGTTTTCCATGTGGCGTTCTATCTGGCAATACAGATGAAAAGAAATGGTCCTTGGAAAACAGAGGGGAGTTGTCCGAGACATTTCACCCCATTCCTTGCAGAACCCTTGTGATTTGAGTTGGTTACATGTCCGAGAAGTAAATTGTGAATAAAAGCATGATCCTTAGTTGAACTTCATCTTGCAATTTCATTTTTCTATTGTTGTGCTTGTCATTTTCACACTTTAAACATTTTATGCCTTCAAAAAGCAGCAGTGGGCTGTTCTCCTATCCAGGGGTGTAATGGTGCATAGACTTTGACTCTTCCCAGGGATGAACTTGACTTGTTCTTTCTGCCTTCTTCCTGAAACCTGATGTTATGGATTTATTTTATTTACCAGCTGACCCTTGAATAAGTGCTAGTATGTTGTCAAATGGTACAGCAAAGGTGCCGTGTACCATATTCAGTGCTTTATTCTGTAGGTGTGAATCTCGGTTAATTCTGTCAGTTCTTAAGATGATATTGAAGTTACCTGTATTGTAGTTTGTGGGGCAGTTCTTTTAATGGTGCAAGTTCTTAAAACTTAAAATGGTGCAAGTTCTTAATTCTTAAAATTTTGCTTGGAGGATGCAGAGCTGTGCCAGAGCATGTGCCTTTATTTCATTACAATCAGAATCTATATTACTTGAAAATAAAAAGACATTTCTTAAGCATTGCACAAAACTTTGGGGTTTTTTAGTACTGAATCTTGAAGTATTTGGCCCATGAGAGTATAATTGAACCAAACCATTCAACACCTTAGGGCAATGTATTTCTTTATTGATCCCAACTCTACACTATTATTGTTGCTTAATGAGGAACTAATGTAATTTCTAATGAAGCCACATGGCTGTTGGATAGAAGAACTAACGTTTTATTTCCCTTGTGACAAAATATACTCTCTTCAATTAAAATCTAGGAAGTAAAATTAATACCAGTGTAAAATTTTGCAAGAATTAGTGTCAAGACTGAAGCATTTTATTATGTATATAAATTACTTGGATAATGAGATTGAAAGCAAGTTATTGGAGTACCTGGGCAATCCATGAACTCAATGGAGACCACTTAAACAGTGAAATCTGTAGAGGCAGCAGAAATAATAGGATCTTTTCTTAATACTTCTACCTGACAGGTTCTTTTCCATCGAGTTACTACTAAGTACAGAGCCTGAGTGCCAAACTCTGGAAGATTTGTTTAGCAGAGAAGTTGCATGAACTGAGATGACTGAGTCTGTTTCGAACTGAAAAGGCAGATACAGCTGGCTGTATTGCACGTTTGCAGTGCCCTATTCCTGCAGCATGCTCTTCTCAATTCAAACACAGGCTTGGATCTAGATGAGGTGGCCATGACAGTGATTTCTACTTCAGCCCTATAGCCCAATTTCAGTTCTTATGTAGGAATGGTTCCTACTTAGGAAACAGTCCTCTACTAGCTAGCAACACAGCTGGCTTGTTCTTCTGCCAGTTCTCTTACTTGTAGCCTCCAAAGGGTAACGGTAGGGCTGCACCCACCAGTGGTTGAACAGACCAGCAGCAGAAAGGAGTAATTTGGGAACAGGAAGATCTGCACAGGGAGAAACAGCTCAGTTCAAAAATTAAGCTCAAATATTCTGTCGTCTTGACTGAAAATTACCAAAACAAAACATCCGTTTCAGGTACCTGTTCATTACAGAATTACAAGTGGGAGGAAGGAGTCTTTGACACTGCTTAGGTGTGCCCCATTTATCTCATAGTTAGAAAACAAACCTAAGAGGTGAGGACTGCAGCTGAAATTAGAGAATAATTTTGGTTAGGAACAACCTCAGAAGGTCTCTACTTGCCCTTTTTGAGGACAGGTGGCTCATCTGCCTTTTTTCCGGTAATCGGGGTCCTCCCCTGGTAGCCCTGAACTTTCAGAGATGATAGAGCGCAACCTCAATGATTTTTGGCCTGCTCCCACAGTGCTCTCGTATTCAACCCATCTGATACCATAGGCTTGTATGAATAATTTGCTTTAGTGCTCCCTACCTCTCTATCTACTGAGGATAATGCCTCACTTCCACAGACCCTGCTTAGTCATCTGACATAAATCAGGTGGAGACCAGATATGAGCTTGTACCCTACTGCAGGAGAGTTCTATAGCTACGCAATCATATTTGTATCACAGCTGGCTGCTATGGGGTGTGCTGCTGGGGTGGGGAAGGAAAGAATGGATGAGGCTGCTAAGCCACTGCTGTCATGTCATGTGCTGTGGAATAGTAACAAGAGGACCTCAGTCTGACCAGTTTTCAGCTGTGGCCACTCAGAAGAGTGAAAAACGGAATGCTGTAGAATAATGAAATATTTATTAAACCAGAAAAAAAGGTAAGTCCCTGATCCAGTAATTATTTAATATAAAGCACTAAACTTTATTAAATGCAGGAGCAATGGCTATTCTCTCCACCCTTTATAGTGGTCTTCATTCCTCTCAGTGCTTTAGTCATTTGGCCATGGGATTGTTTTCTCATCCCCTTCTGGTGTGGGAACATTTACTTATCATGCAAAGTAGAATAGCTGTTACAGAAGCAGAAGAGATCTCGGATCAGGAATTACCTATGGCTGGCAGCATGAGGAATTATTGTTAGCAAAACCAGTGTTGTTATGTGGTCCTGTACTTTCAAGCTAGTCATTCATCCATCTAATGGCAGAGTTGTTCAATGGAAGCCTGTTCTTAACGTTGTGTGGGATGAGAATAAATACCCACATAAATTTCCCTGGTTAAAGCCACTTAACCTGAATGACTCCTTGAGCTAATTGGAATGGGTATAGTCCCAGCCATGGTCTAAAATAAGCACTGAAAGAATGCTCTATTTTTCCATGTCTGTCATTTCTATCAGTAACATGGGTTCCCCTCTGCTTTTGTGCTGGAATAATTTTTTTCCCAATGGTAAAATGAATAAGTTATACACAGTAAAATTGGGTATCCAAGTGCCCTGGGAGGCCCTGAAAAGCTTGTACCAAAATTTTGTTCATGGAAATCATGTATTTTCTTGCAAGATTGATCTTGTAGCTATTGCTTTTTCAAAAAATGGTGAAACGTAATGGGCTTTTTCTGTTGCTGTTTTATTATGGTTTGCTGATATGACTTGTTTATTTTAATATGATTTGTGAGAGGACATCTTCTCAATTAAAATCCAAGACATACAAATATCAGAGGGGATTTGTATCTCCAATCAAACTGTCCTGGTTTTGAAACTCCAAGCAGAAATTACATGCCTCAAATTACATTGCGAAGACTATTGCTCTTTTTGGCCTGCAGCTTGAAAGAACCTGCTTTGTAATGATACTTGCAAAATACCTTCTGCCTCAGTAAAAACAAAAACATCTTAACAACAACAAAAAAATTACTACTCTAGTCTTGAGCCTGAATTTCAGAGCTTAGTTAAAAGGTTTCCGAAGTTCAGAGGTGAGCTAAGCTTGAAAACACTTTTGCTTGTTTTTATTTAATGCAGTAATTGCTCTGCGGTATTGTTTTAGTGAGCACCTAAGAAAAATGCAGGACTTGCAAGAATCAATTACAGCATATGCTGCCACGCTCTTATTTTCTTTTTTTTTCCTTTTATTTGTACACTTAATGTGTTCAGTATAGCTCATGCTCATTTTCCT
>NW_009231457.1:85707-114343 GCF_000690835.1 Fulmarus glacialis
TTTTTGAGTGGCACACTCCTTTCATGCATAATGGTAAATGCCCATTGTGGATCACTTGTGAGAAAATGTGATGACTCATAGATAGCGTGAAGTGCCTTATTGTATACTAATTTAAATTACTGCAATGTAATGATAATTACCCCTTTATGAAAAGGGCCCCAAGTGCAATCTAAATGAATTCCTACCCTCAATAAACAAAGGGTAGTGCTAATGGGGAAAAAAACCACAGCAAATTTGAGATGGCTGGCCATGATTGCTATTTTTTTCTTTCTGAGATTCTTAAATCCAAAATAGTTATAGTTACTAGAAAAAATGCCCAAGGGCCAAAATGGAAATTTCTGAGTTCTGCTCAGAATAATACAAAAAGTTGAAAATAAAGATCTTGTATATAAAAAAGTTGCCAATCATGCTTCTACCTTTCAGTTTCTCTGATAACTCTTCTTCCTCAACAAGTAACTAGATTGCATTGGTATTTACTGATGAATGATAGTTTCTTATCAACAACCGAAATAGTTAAGAGCCTGACAAATCATCTAGTTAATTTACTTGGCTCTGAGACTAACAGCAGAAAATATGTATACCCTGCACATGCTTCTGTCAGTCCATCGCATCAGGAGCAAACTGGAGATGTACCAGTCCTCACAGGCCCTCCAGCTGATACACCATGCAGCATGATTGTGCTAACAGATGTGGTTACTATTTTTCCTGCTTAAATTATCAGCATCTGTGAGAAATTTTCCATATTAAGATTGGTAATTAAGGTTGCAATGACAAATGATTAATACAGTACAAAGTACAATAAAGCAGTTTTCAAAGTAGATGTAAATTAAGATGGCAGTTAGGTAGCTCAAGTCCTAATGAATGGCTTGGAAAGGAGAAGAGTGATGGAAAGGCGCTGTCAAATTACTAGAGGGTAAAGTAACTTACAGGTGCTGTGATTTTGACTGACGGTGGTGCTATGAGGACTTGATGCCAGCTTTCCATGCAGGTTTCAGGGTGACTGGTACAATCTTACTCTCTTCTCTCCTACCCACTAAGTATGGTCATTGTGAGCTTACTCTGTCACAACTCCAGATGCCTTTGGTTTTTTTGGTATTGCCTTGTTTGCATCTTTAATAACTGCCTCCATGCAGTGCTTTTGGGCAGTGCTTCTCTTGCTGTTAAGTCTGGCATTCAGTGCATTTTTTCCCACTGGGTCTGAAAACCTTTTGACACTTCTGCTCTTCAGTTACTGTTCCAGCTTCCCATCTTAATTTCTAGTCTGTTCTTCTTTCCCTCTCTTCTTTTTTTTAAATAACATATGCTGTAAGTATGGCAGGTGTAGTTGTGTAGTCATAGCCTAAAGATGCCGTATCTTATTGCTGTATTTCCTTGTGTAACAATAGTCTCAGCTAAAATATATGTGTGTACGTTTGTGTATTTAATGAGTTACCACTCCATTGCTTGCATGCTTGCAGAGAGATAGCAATCCTCTTTCCTTCTGTGGTTTTCGGGGGGGTTTTTTGGAGAGGTAACATGATACTGTTTTCACTAGCAACTTTTATCTTTGCTGTGATTAAGTTGATATTTATATAGTACTAACCAGAAGAAGGCCCCATTCAACAGATTGTGTGGCCATGAGTAATATAGTGGTCAGCATGGTTTTGCCCTTTTTCCCTAATGAGCAAACATTTTTCAGAAGTAGAGCACCTTAATAAGCTAGATATATCAGCATTTACTAAAGGCAAATTACTACATTTAACCTTCTTCACAGAAGATTAGTATTTAGGGTATTAGTGTTTCTCACATAGCTTTGAAAGGGGCATAACTAAAATAAAAAGTGGAAGTGCAGGAATTGTTCAGAGGTAGATTCCTCAAGGTTTTTCTCACTGTATAAGCTAACTTTCATTTTTTCAGTGGGTTCCCCTCCTACTCTGTTTCCCTCTCTTTTGTCCATAACCTATGGTTAACCTTGGAGCCTTTTTCACAGACGTTTCTAAGTGTTGCTCATTGCACTGAATTGCAGTCATGGGTCACTTATTGAAGTTGGTTCCCAAGCCTCCTGTGCTATGCATGCTGCCTTCTTGTTGCGAGTTTGGCATTGATTTTGTTTTAGTGTCAGGCTGTGCTTTGGTCTAGGAAATTATATCAAATGTTAGGCTTTGCCTTTTCCCTATGCCTGAGCAATCATACCTGGAATTAACAAAGGATTTGAAATTTTCCAGTGTTCTCAAGAGATGTAGTCTGTGAGAGCCTGTAGCCTTCTCCTGCTTAGGTCTCTCTTTACATTATCTTTGCTTTCTTCCAAGGACTGAGAAAGCACTAAAACAAGTAAATGCCCCATCCCTAATGTTACAGGTGTGAGTCCCTAGTCCTGGAGCTCACTCAGGTAGTATCTGTGACGCAGCAATAACACAAGCTTTATATTAGTTTCATATTTGCTCATTTGTATAACTTTTGTGTGTGTGTGAAGTGTGGGAGTGGGGCTTGCAAGTGACTGAAGTTATATTTGATTTTCAAAAGGTATTTGGAAGGGCGGTCTGAGTTGTTTCTGAGTTTACACTCAAGATCCTAGCCACTTTTGTGAGGCTTAAGGATGTATAAGGAAGGCAGTCAGCCACAGCACTACCCAATTCATATAGGAAAACAGATGATAAGATTGCAAGTGGTGTTAGGGGGAGGAAACTTAGGAATATGCAATGAGACTGGTGTTCAGGTTAGCCAAATCCTGGCACTTAGACTGCTATCTGTCTGACATCTTTCCTGTAACTTCCTATCCAAATCTTAGAAGTGCATGCCACGTATCTTCCTTTGCATCCAGTCATACTCTCACAGATTCCTCTGCACATGTGAAAGATGACTGACAATATAATACAATGATTGGAAATCCATCGTTTGTATCCCAAAACTCTGGGACATGAACAATGAGAACAAATGGAGATGGGGAAAGAGGAAGGTGGAGACTATGGCCTTGAGAAAAGTCTAAGAGGGAACAGGGAAAGCCTGGTCATCTCCAGGCTGGTAAGCCAGAGCTGTTCAGCCATGTCCAAGACCATGTTCTAATCCCAGCAGTTAACAACCTCCTCCCTATCCCCTGGCAAGCAACTGCCTCTTTCAAGTGGCAAGAAACTCCAGTTCCTCTTTCCCAGCAGTTTTCATCTGCCTCTCTCTTTCCCCTTCCCTGTGCCAGTGGCAGCAGCAGCAGACTGGCTTCCAGACATGGGAGACCTTTGGATGTTTCGCAGAGACAGCTGCTTGCATGATTTTCCTGCCTCCATATGCATCCCATGTCCCAGGCTTAAGTGCATGATGCACTGGTGGGATCATGCTGGAGTAAACTGTTTTCTGACAGAAGATTTCAAAGCTGGGTGATATCTTTCACAGGCCTGTAATGGA
This sequence comes from Fulmarus glacialis, assembly GCF_000690835.1. NCBI lineage: Eukaryota > Metazoa > Chordata > Aves > Procellariiformes > Procellariidae > Fulmarus > Fulmarus glacialis. The sequence goes on from NW_009231457.1 coordinate 89,083, forward strand.
ATGGAGCAAGTCTCCTGTGCAGTTGCAGGTGCAAACTGGAGACCAGATGTGTCTGTTGACAGAGTACAAATCATTCTGAAGTCGTTGGCAGCACATGCGCAGCTTTATGAGAGTCAGCAAGCACTGGATGATGCAGCTGAGGCCCTAGATGCATGAACTCAGGTGAAGACACTGGAAACCATGGAGGGAAACAGCAGGGCAGCTGAGCAGAGGAGATGTGGAAGTAGTGTTTAACACTTGCATTTGCATTGGAGCTCTCTAGAATGGAGAGACAATGCTGCACACTGGTACGTTTGTGTTAACATTTTAAAATTAAGGTTTTAAAATGTTAATCAGAGAACAAATCTTCCAAGAGAATAATTTTTAACACTTTACTTGTTCCTGTATTATAAACTCTGCAGGCCTGAAAGGCATGAAAAATGCTGTGGAATATGTCTGACTTCGGTGTAGCTGCCTTTGGGTCCCCAAGCAGCAGTTCAATTGCTATTTATGTGTGAAATTCCAATGGAAGAAAGTCATTTCAGAAATTTTTGACCACTTAAATTAACCACACAACTTACATTGAGACTAACAGGAGCCAAAGACTGTTTGCTGTTTAACTTAGAAAATCTCTATATATGCAATTCTAGTTGTTGATAGATGTTACATGTGGGGATGCAATGACCAGCCCTGTGTGACCTGCACAAAACTCCTCCTGCATTTCTCACCGGATTGCTGTGTTTGCGATGCAACAAAAAAAGCCCTTTGGGCTTTTAACATCTCATAATTAATATTTTCTGTGTTCTTATTCTTAGCCCACCTTATGATTTCTCTGGGGAAATGAATCATTGGAAAAAGTCCTGCTAAAATAGTCATTTTAGTGAAGCACGTATCGGGGGGTGGGGGGGGTGTGGTGTATGCAAAAGGATAGAGATAATCCAAGGGAGGGAAAGGCAAAGCTGACTGGGTAATGACTGCCTTGCTAGGATACAGTGTACATTCAAGTCTTTAATAAATAAATGAGAATATCTTTTAAATGATTCTGCTTGTAATAATTGGGATTCTTTTCAACATCCACTTGCACATAATCACTCGTTTCAGCCTGAGAGAGACTACTTTTATTCAACAGAGAGATAGTTTTGAATCTTACTGACCTGGAGAATTCTGCCATTGGAACCTTTGGATTGCAATTGTGTGCAGAGCTGGCAGATGCCCTGGAGCCCCAAGGGCTGTCCAGCACAAAGTGGGTCTCTACAAGCCCAAAGCGCTGTCCAGTGCTGAGTGGAATGCATGCAAGGTTTGGCTGGAGCCATCAGAAGTCTTTATAATCCAGAGAAATGACTTGAAAGTAGATTTTTGTGAAGTTTTCTCAGTATGTTCAAGCCCTAACAGTCTAAGTTGACTCTGTTTTTCTCTATTTTACTTGTTGTAGTAACTTATTAACTTTTATCAAATATGCAAAGAGTAAAACTGAAATCAGGAGAACCAGGAGCAGGTTAGCAGATGAGCTGATCTGCTCTATATCATAAGTGCATATGGGTGTATCTCTTCTGAGTCACATCAAAACTTGCAAAAGCTGTGCTCAAAACAGTCATGAAGCATAAGTCTGGGGTTTTTTGTTTGTTTGGGTTTTTTAAATATAAACACACCCCAAAACCCAACAAACCCCAAAACATGGGAAGCATTACATATGAGAAGCTATCTGCAGTATATGGTAAGAAATTGTTTTATTGATGCTACAAACATCACGATTAATGCCGCATATTCTTGAGTACTGTCTACTGCTATCTCACTTATTGACTTACTATTGTGCTTCAGCATGCTACAGTAACTATTTGTTTGCAAACAGATCTTTATTGTAGGATGCTCCTGTAACAATCTCTTTGAAAAAATCCTCAGATGTCTGCTAACTTTCTGAATGGAATGTTAATTACAATCTCTTGAGCCTGACTATGAGAGAATATCTCATAATAATACAGAAGAGTATTTTGTACATCTACTTCCAAAAGCTAGTGTCAAGAAGACTTTTCCCTTCTCAAAGTGAATGTCTTTTGAAAGCATGCTTCTAGAACTGTAGTCATTTTTACATTAAGTGTTGAAGGTGGTTGAAATTTGAAGATGGGGTTGCCTTGGGTAAATGTTAGTAATGAATGTTGCTCCAGCAAGAAGAGGGAGGCTTTAATTAAGAAAGGTTGTGACTAAATCACAATCATAGATGTTCTCTTTCCATGGATCAAGGTCAATGTTACAGGGTACTGATCATCATTTGTTTCATAAGAACAATCCGTTGAAACAGCACACATTGCTACCTCCTGAATCCATGGCCATTCTTTTTATTAATATTTTGTTAAAGCACATGGTGGTCAGTGGGAAACTGGAAATGCTGAGCTTTTTTCTTTTTTCTTTTTTTCTTCAGAAACAGCATTTCAGAAACATTATCTTTAGAATATTTAATCCATGGATAGTGGATTGGATGGGAGACTTGCAGTTCTAGATCCTCTTTTCCCTTAACATCAGCACTCCATATATGCTTGCTGCCTAATTCTTCTGACTTGTAGTTGTGTGATACAGGAGCTTACAAATAAAAGGTGGTCTGCTGGGGTCAGTCTCTTCACTGTACTAGGATGCGGGTAGAGTAAATTTGATTAGTCAGTGATTTAACTAGTTAAAAACTGTTCCATCCACAAGTTAGATTAATTTTCATGCTTTTACATATATAGGTATAAAAAAACCTGTACATAATGTATATATTCTAAAATAAGGTTTCTGCAATACTTGGAACAATAGTCAAGCATTATGTAACTGTTAATACACCTGTATGTAATGTATGTAATTTATCTTTTTCCATAATGAGAAATTAAGGTGCAGAGGCGATAGCTTTCCCTGGGCCACATAAGATGACTACAGTGTACTGAAATAGGAACCAGGTATCTGTGGCTTATGCTTTAAGATCATTCATTCTCCATCTTGGGGACTGAGAAGATGAAGTAATCGGATTCCCGTATCTGACTCCAAATACTTAAAGGGTTGAAAGAACAACATTGCCTGTATTGTGTTCAATTAAATTGAACAGTTTAAGTGAAGAATAATTCTAGTAAAGAACAATTCTATCCTTAAAACCTTGCTCTTCCTTTCTCTAATTTTGGAGATCAAAGCACTTTGTTACTGGTGGGATAAGGGCTATAAAAGATTACATTCTTGCTGTTATGAAGAAAATATTTCCTGTTACACAGTTTATTGCTAAAATGCAGCTCTGTAACACTGTAATAATTCATTATGAATGTTCCTTCTACGAGCTGTTAAAATTAGTAATGCAGACAGTATGTCTGGAATAAAAATATTTTAGCAATACTAAATAAAAAATCTGGATCCAAATCAGGACTCAAGTAAATATTTCACTGTTTTCCCTTGTCACCTTTTATCCTTGCTGAAATTTGTAAAACTGCTAAGGAATTTTTTTACACAATGCCCAACTATTTCATGCAGTGCTTCCAATATTTTAAGTGTGACCATGATTCCTGTGGTGTGTTACAATGATCTAGTACTTCAGGTGCTAGCGATTCCAGTTTTGATTCCCTGATGGTTGCTGCATGTAGGTAGACATAAATATTTGGGAGTTTTATAGATATAGCTTTATTTAATTTTTGTAAAAGTATATGATCAAGAGCTGATATTACTGTATACTTCTAGAAGCAATGAATATTATTTTGGTTTTTATGGGGGTTTTTGCATGTAAGGATTGCTTTGAGTTCACTGTCTAAATTTCTGAAATAGTTAAAGAGAGTTGTAAGATCTGAGCCCCTTTTTTTGTCTGGGAGAGTTGTAATGGATGAAAGGCAGTAAAAATGTGTCTGACTCAACACAGTCCTTATCCATTTTTTCCCTTCTTCCATTCCTCACAGCATCAGCCTTTCCCTAGTACCTGCTTGTTTGTCTTTTAGCAGTTTGCCTCTCCATGTCCCACTGTAGTCCTCCAGTTATTCCATGGGTCTAAAAATTTTGGCCAGTATATGCAGTTCTGCAGATGTAAATCCCTACGAATTCCAAATCTGAATTTTAGCTCTGTTCTTGATTACCCTGGACTCTGGTGTTCATCTGCATAACAGTTACAGGAATGTTAAAGATTACCCCACTTGACAGCGGAAATGATAGAATTTGCGCAATTAACAAAGTAATAACCTTGTAAGAAAGCAGTAGCTTGAAAATGCTGACTACTTGTTAGATTGGGAAGAAGGAGGTAATTGTTCAAATTAGTTGATGTATGGATCTGAAGCAAGTGCTATACAACTTACAGAATTGTTATAAAACTCTTTAAGATAGATTTGCATTGGTTAGAAATGTGTCTGTTCAAATTCTGTGTCACTGAAGGGCATTGAGAAGTACAAAGCATGCTCCTCTGCTACAAGGAAAAATGCAGCTATCCAGTGTCAGGAAGAATAACTTCTCTTGGTTCAGCTTGTTCACTCCCTGTTGCTGCATTCATTGGGTTGTAGTGATGGTTATTTGATCTAACTTGTCCTGAACAGTTTGTGATAAGGCTGTGAGAAGTGATCATTGAAGGGTGAAGGTGTTGAAGTTCCTTTGTAATATTTTTTTTTCTGCAGATAAACAAGTCAGTGTGTGGAAGTTGGAGAAATGAAATAAGCTGGTGCTCTGATATGACATTTTCCTTAGTTTGTTCAAATTACTTTTGTACCCTTTCCAAAAAATTCACTGAAACATTTAATTTATTGGATTTTATGTTACCATAGTGGCATAGGATTCTGGATTAATTCACTTTTTTTAATCAATCGCTACTTGGGCTGTTCATTTCAACACTAATCTCTCTACTCTTCCACACTGAATGTACTGCTCATAAGTAACCAACCAAAGAATTGCACATAGTCTGTGAAATGCCACTTTCAATTTGAGTTTTCTTCACTTTCTTTCTAATATAGGTTTGTTTTTCTGACTTTGTTACAATAAGAGAAAATAACTTAAATGATAGGTATGAACAGTGCCGTCTCAGGGACTAGTATTAGTTTATATTGCAAAAAGTAAGTAGGCTATATAAAGGTAGATTCTTGCTGTGTAAATGACAGGTGCATGCCTTGTATTCATGTCTTGTCTTATTTCCAAAGTGAGAGGCTTTGTGCTTAAGAAAATCAAATCACTGAAGTCTTTATTTCTATTGCTATTATTTATTCTGATCTAGGTAGTCACAGCTTGTCTCTGCAAAATGCAATAGCTATAAAATATTCAATGAAGTATTTGCTTCTTGGCAGTAGACAGCTACAAATGTGATGGATTAAGCATAGTGTAGCTGGCATCCAGAGAAATGCAAGAAATAGCTTCCTAGAATACAAAGGCGTTCTCTTGAAGTGCTTGAAATCAGCTGTATGAGGAATATACCAAGAAGCCCACTATAAAGGAAAGGATGAGTTGTCCGTATGCAGCACTGCCCTCTAAAGGGTGGAATAGATAGACATTCATCGACTGAAGTAATTTCACTTGCCTTTTTTTTTAACTGAGCTACTCGAGCTGGTTCTGTGCCTCGCAAGCTGGGGTCTTTCCTCATTGGAGTTAACAGCAAGCGGCTCTGCATGGCTGTATATATCTGCTAAACTGATGACAGCAGCGTATGATGTCATGAGTTTGTTATTATACCAGGACAATCTTTGCTCTTTAATTCACCCTGGAATGCAGCAGAACCTTGCTATTTATATTAGACTAGCGTAGAATTCAAATATGCAGGTCTAGAAGATTGTGTCTGGAATACAAAATCCTCTTGGAATACATGTATCCTGAAGCTTAACTCTCAATTGTATTATGTCTGGTGATCTCTCCTAATGATTTCCCTTCCAAACACCTTGTTTGGTTTAATCCCTTTTCCCCCCTACACATCTCTCCTTCCTAACTATTTTTTCCTCATGCAGTGTCCTGTATTCTTGAACCATCTTAAGACTAGAACTTAGGGTATCATCAGGTCTATTGAGCCTCTAAAGGTGTTGCTGGTGCTGCTAAGCACGCGTTTCCCCAAAGTTTCAGTCCAGAAAACATTGATCTTAGAGTTAAGTCCTTTGAGATGAAGAGTTAAATTTCTGCTCTGACATACTGGGATCATACTGTTCCATCTGTAATACGGTGAAGGCTGTGGAAGAAGTTATGTCATCAGAGTAGCTTTATGGGTAAGTAAAAAACCAGGAGCCTGTATACTCCTTAAAAAAAAGTCATGTAAAATAGTCATGTGAAAGTCGTGAGAAAAGAGAAGTGAAATCTCCATGTGGAGAAGAAAATAGTAATACGTTCACAGAATTGTCTCTAAATGGATTTCTAGTGAGCTATTGGCTCTTTATGAATAGTGACACGAAGGGAAAAGCTTGGAATTTCACAGCATGTAGAACAAACCTGTCAGTTTTTAAATGATTGTCTCATAAAATTGCAAGGTGGCACTGAGCAAAATAAGTTTATGGCAGGCAGTTGCCTCTAGAAAATGTGGCTATGAATGCTGGCACAAATAGAACTGGCAGAAATGGTCATAGTATTTGTCTTTTTGAGACTGGAGCTGGGGTAATCAATAAATCTGTCTTTGAATTTCAGTGTGACACTTGCTATGATTCTAACCTCAGAGAAATGGCTGTTGGCAGTGAACGCGGTCCCGTTCACAAAGCAAACATGCCCTCTGCAGGGCGCGGGGGAGAGATGCGCCTCCTTAAAACGAGTTTGCCCAGAAGGGGCAAGTCAAGGGATCTCTCGTGTAGTATGCAGTAAATAAATGACTCCCTGGGATGTAAATTAAAGCAGAGTGAAAGCAGATACGACAGCCAGACACACAATGCCACAGGGTTCTGCCTTCTACTCTCACCTCTCTCATTTTCTGTTTGCTGGTTTTGCTTTAGAATGTTTGCCTCTGTTTTGAGGTTGGTTTTTTGTCTTCTGAATAAATGAATTTTATTGGCCTGAACTATCATGAGTAGTGAGTGTCTATAGACTGGCTTCTAAATTCTTGGTGCTTGCTTCCTAGTCTTTCAGGTACCATAATGCTCCATGGTAAGCTTTTGCTCGCCTGATCTATGGAATGTGGAATACAAAGGAAAACAATGGAATAGTAGAAAAGGAAAACACAAAAAAGGGGCAACTGAGAGTTGAAATAGGAATTGGAAATAATTGATGTAATATTCTGCCATCAAACTATAGAAAATGAATAAACCCCAGTTTAACAAGACTTTAGTCTCCATAGATGTCCATAAAACTAGATGCTAAAAAGCATTTGAGTCTTCTGAATTAAAGTCACTATTGAGAGAAAGCCTCAAAGCTGCTTGAGTAAATTTTGACTTGGGACTAAGTGTCAGATTAGGGAAAAGTAGAAAGTAGGCAGGATTAGAATATCTAAAACAACACTCCTGGAAAAAGTTATCCGAATGTATCAATTAAATCACTGCATTGCACTTTAATGCTCATATTTGCACACATCAGATGTGTATGCTTGACATGGTAGAAGTTGCGGTTAGATCTATCTCTTGATAAATACCTCTGTGCCACAGCTCTGGCTATTCAGTTGAGTGTTATCCCACCTATCTAAAATATATTACTACTTCTCTGTGGACTTCTCTGCAGGCTTGAGTGTATTAACTTACTATTTGCTCTCTGTGGTTGTTCCCATATAAGTAAAATTTGTTTCCTAAAATGTTCGTAAAAAAAGAATGAAGGACGATTGCTGGTACAGCCAAAGTAAATGGGTTTTCTAAATGGTGTTGCTTACTCATGCTGAAAGCTCTTGTGGCATTTAAGTGCTAACAACTGATGTAAAAATGGCCAGTAGAAACCAATTTTGAGTGTTCAAAAAGGAAGTTTTATGAGTGCTAGAAACCTAGAGTTGAATAATCTTGATCACCATGTGCTAGCACACTTATTAACTAGTTCTTTACATATACACAGTAAGGTGCACTCCTATTAATGTTTTTAAACCAAGTTTCGCCACTGCAATTAATTAAAGCCAGGATAGAAATAGACTTTCTCTGTCCTGCTGGGCTCTTTACTGACTCTTATTTCCAGTTCAGGCTATGAAATTCACCAGTGATGCACTTTGAAATTGGTGAGTCTGCAAGTGGTATTCCCAAACCTACTTCATACCTCCACGTTTCAGTTTCACACTGACTAAAGATTGCTTGATTATGGCAAGCAGCAGTTTGAAAGTTTACAGATACTGTGCTTGTGGGGAATGGGATGTAGAACAGAACTTGCAGAGTGGGAAGCAGGCTAGGAAACAAGAGAAGAGGAAGGGAGTATTTACAGATAAACAGCTTTAAGTGGATGCAGGCTTCCACACTGAAGCATGGAAGAGCTACATGGCATGTCCAAGGTTCCACCTCAGTCTATATCAGACCTTTGCTGTTCCTCTCCTGGCTGTGGGTGCTGTGGAATAATTCTGGGACCATTCTTTTATCTAAAAACTTTGTTCTACGATCTTTTGTACAGTTTTCACTGAAGTATAATGGAAATTTTACTGTGTGGGACTACAGGACCAGGCCCCAAGTTATTCGTAGGTTTTTTTGTAGTACAATTTTCAGAAGATCCAAATGCACTTAGGAGCCTAAGGATCACTAACTTTCAGTAGGTTTAATAAGATACTTGGCTGTTTTAGACAATTCTACTCTTGTTCACCGTTTGAACTGGAAGTATGTGGGCAGATTCCATCATGCTTGAGCACATTTAGATAAATTAAGGGTGTGACCTAAGTAATTAGTGATATAATATGGGAGCATAAATTGAGCCCCAAATTAGTCATTCTAGAGCTGCTCAGATGCTTCTGGAGGTCTGAATTTGAAGATGAAATCCTAAAGGGTTCAGAAGGCAGATCTCAGGAAGCAAATCTGTGTACTATGTAGAGGCAGAAATACCTACTTGTAGCCCACAAAAGAAACAAATAAACCAATTTAACTAAGGGGGATCTTGGTGAAATGATTTCCAGTGTGACACACAGGAGCCATTTGTGATGACGAAATACATGTTCCAAAACCATTTTACTAGCAGACTTATTTTAAACAGAAACTTGCAGACCTTATTCTCTGAGGAGAGGTAGTCAGTGTTAGTTTACCATTTGATCTATGACTACAATAGCAAGTCACGTGTGGGTTTTTATTAATTCTCACTAATTGTCCAGCAGTTCTGGGAGCTATAGATTTTCATCCATGAAGATAATTGCCTGTGTCACAATGAAAGATCACTGCAAAAGAAGCATTTCATTCCTTAAATAGTCAATTAATGTGATTTAAAATACCATAGTTTGTACATGATAGTGGTATTCCAGGAAAGAATTGCACCTGTTTAGTTACAATAGGAAAATTGTTAGAATATTCATTAACAAAATAAGAGCTTTATAAAAAGCTCTGCAACTTACATTCCTTTCTAAATAAAGTGATGTTCACTCAGGGAAAGTATTTGCCTAGCTGAGTTGTGGGACTGATCATAATGTTGGAATCACCAGCATCTTTCAGCTGGCTTTGCCCAACAGCTGCTGATTTGAATTGCCCAGCTGTGTGATGCAACCCCAAGATGTAGCAAGCACCTGCCCCCCTCCGGAGGACTGGATTTGGTAGCCAGACACAGTATTACCACAACTCATCATTAGTTTCCAGTTTACCGAAAAGGTCCTTTAGCCTCTGGTTTGTGGCTCAAACTGGGGCACTAAGTAAATCCCCCTTTTTCTAAAAATGCAAGTAGCTGTTTCAGTACTGCATGCCTCCTGCCCTCTCCTGTGCTTTTGGGAGCAGCTGTAATGTGGGATGCTGGCTAATTGCTAATGTCATGCTCTGTTCCTAATCCAATTGGGGCAATCATGCTGTGCTGAAGTGGAGCTGCCATTCTGGTTGTGATATCTAAAGGAATCAAAGGCTGCAGAACACTCAAGTCTCCTGAGAAGCAATAATTTTGGACACTTGGCCATCAGATTATCTTAGAAATAACATGCATTACAAAAGCCACGATAATGGTCGAGGTGTGTGTCACTACCTTTGATATGTTCTTGCTAATTTCGTTTGACTTTTCCAAAGCCTTTCAGGTAAGGCCAAATGCAAAAAATGTACCTGCTCTCTGGTGTAGCAGCTACTCCTCCCAGTGTGGTCTTGTCTACAACACCAAACTGAGTTTTGTTCTAAGTTTTAAGCAGAAATGACTGAAGCACTTTCCTTAAGTCATAATCAACTGTAGAAAGAAAACCAATTTTAACAATAGTAAAATGGCTTTCTTGGACTGCCTGTGTCTCTGGCCACCCTTCTGGGTGGTGCTGCTTTATGTGGCATTATGGATATTGGGGAAAGGATGGCAGGGTGTAGCAGACTTGTCTTCTGAGGGTTATTAGGCTCAGTGGTGTAGTTTAGGTGAATGGAGCTTACTGACCTCTCATTTGAGCATTACAGATTAAACACAAGTTTCCACCTGTGACACTGAATAGCTGGGTTGTGCTCTTTTCTTCTTATAAAGACTGTTACACCAGTAGCATTAGCTGCTGGCTGTATGGCAGTACCTGCAGTCTCGTGTAGGAGAGAAGCAGAGCCCATAAAAATACATTGCAAAACCCAGCCTTTCTCTTAAATGAAAGGAACTTTAGAAGACTTTTACCTCAGTTTTTGTCTTGGCATTGATTGATATTACTGGGATATTTTTCATGTACACACATGACAAGTAAATGTAATAAGCACAGAATGTGAATGACAATATCTGTTTGGTGAGATTGATGGTACAACTTGCCTTTCTCTCCTACGAGGCTTAGCTTACAGTTGGTACAGCAATATGTTTGATCTAGTCATTAAAGTTTAGTGTTTCAAAACTTTTTTTCTTCCTATCTGAGATCCTTTCTAAGGTAAGATGTAACTGTACTGGAGAGCGTAGTTACAGTATCTTTGCTATTTTTCCCCACTCTTTGTCCCCTGTTAGCCTCTCCTCCCATTCTTGTTGAGCTTGTATTCTTGCTATTGCTGCAAAAATGAAATTAATCACCAAGTCTTGTTTGTAGCTGCAGGAGTAAAAAGTACATAGAAAAGTAGTCTATGAAGCGGATTTGGGCTAGCGTGATAAGGCAGCTATAGTTATAATATGACTCTATTTCCTGTGGAATGTCCTTGTGAATGTTTCTAATCTTTTATTAACCGTTTTTGCTTTTGCTTGTTATAAATTTCAGTGTAAAGAATCACTGGAGCAGTTCCCCCCCTGCTCCCCACACTGCATCTGGAGAAGAATAAGACATTTCCTGCTTTGTAGCTGGATTTACTTGCAAAACACACCTAAAAACCTCACCCACCAATCTATTATTTAATGCTATATGACTGATGTTTGTGTGTTTGTTTCTGCAGCTCCCAGTGTATGGCCTTAACCCTTCCCCCAAATGAGTGCATTTGTAATCATAAAGGGAGCAATGATTTTCTGTTTTTATCAGTGGAGTGGAAAAGATGAGCAAAATCTCAGCTCAGAAAGTACATTAAATCCCTGCTATCTGGAAACCTTTCAGACTGCTCAGTACTTTTAAAATAGAGCGTCAGCTTGCTATCAGGGCATGATATAGAATGGGAAATTGCTGTCTCTAGCCCTCTGCTCTCAACTGTATGAGGCAAGCTTTCTGACTCAAGATGTTGCATCTAAAGTATAAAAGTTAATCATAGGCCTATTCTGCACCTTCTTTTTCAAACAAAATTAAAAGTAGATGTTTTGTATGTCACATAAGAGATGATAACTTAATTGTTTGTAATCCTGATCGTGGTAGAAAAATATAGCATGCATCTGCACCTTCTTGTTTGGGTCTAAATCAAATCCTTAGTGGTCATCTTGTAATAAAAGCTATCAAGCAATTACTTCTGCAGATGTAGAAGAACATTCTTGTAACTTGGTTAGCTTTGATGGACAGTGCTCTGTTCACAGACAGTCCCAACTCATGATGCAACTGGGTGACAAACTACTTTCAATTGTAGCCATCTCACAACCTGCTTGACAGCAAGCTGGAAGCTGGGCTTTCCCTTTGACTAGTCATTTTGTCTTTTTCTCATAACTGACAAATATGTGTGAAGTTTTACACTCCCAGAAGTTATTTTTAAGTTCTAATTTGAGTCAGAAGATAAGAGTCTCTGATTAGTCCATGGTTCAATGAATGTTTGTCCTGTTTGTTATTGTGGAATGCCATTAGGACTGCATTTGTCACATGATGACACCACTAGCTGCTTGTGAAGACAGGAGGCAGATTACAGACTCATATATGAGGGATATACCCAAATGTGGTCTGCAAGCTGTTTCTAAGGAATTTGACATAATATTTTAGCTGAGTGTTTGTGGAAACTGAGATGCCTCTGTGATCTTTCTCTATTCGTTTTGGCCCTACTGTACTTGCTTGGGGTTCCTTGAGGGTCCAGTCCTGTGGCCACTGGAGTAATGGAAAAATCACCCTCATTGTCTTATTTGTCTGGAAGAATTTTCCTTCTCTCAACCATCAGGTATGCTTACCTATTTACCTCCATGATTTACATCACTTATTTACCTAATTTTATGATCCATAAAGCATTCTTCCCCAAAGCTTTTTTTGTGCTGACTCCAGCTATGCTGCTTCAGTGCATTCCGATAGCTGGTGGTATACCTTTAGGGTTAGTTTCTTTTTTCCTTTAAGGCCAAGCTTGAAGCTCAGCGGGAGCCCCTAGGCTACTGATCAGTTCTTGGGAAATGCTGGTTTGCTCACCTAATGGACCTAGGCCTAGACTAAAGCCCACTGAAGGTATGAAGGGTCTGCTCATTGACTTGAATGTACTCTAGGGAAGGGGGTGATGTTTGAACATGGTGACATGAGGGAAAGCCCATTGTAGGTACAACTTTAGTGTTGTTTCATATCTTGTATACCTTTAACTTACATTTCATCAGAAACATCTTTTGAAATTTGTAATAATTACTTCATGCATGCTGTATAGATAATTCAGTATACTTTGAAATACATGGTTTTCCCAAAATGTGCAAATTTGGTACGGCTACTGGCTATTTATCCATGTCTGAGTTTTAATGATGCTGTTGATTTGTTAAAATTCTCCAAACCATATGCACTGTCTCTGTGGAAACAGGTACTCTGATAGATATCATGTCTACAGTAATTTCCTAGGGAATACTGGGAATGTTTTCATTGGCAACTGGGCTGAAGAATTTCTTTATTCTACCCATTTTCTGCAAGTAGTGTGCTGCACTTAAGGATAGAGCTGCAGCTGTTCGTGAATACTTGTCAACCAAGATAAAACGTACCACTCTTCATTTCCACCTCCACCCCTTTATATTTCAGAATCAAGCGCTGTCTGCTAAGGATATTTGTTATTCTCACATTATTTTAAATCTGAAATGTTCAGCACATTTATTACTGGAGGTTGCAGCTGAAGCAATACTCAGTGGCTTACGGGGTGTGTACAGAATATGAATTCTTCTGAGTACTGATATTTTGTTTCAGCAGGAATCAAAAAAACGAAGAGAATAAAGAAAAGGGTTTGAACTTTTTAAGTGATCAATTTTATTTTGCTATCCGCAGTTGTTCTTGCTCCAATTAATGATGTTAATCATAACCGTGACAAGCTACAGAGAACATTTCTGTGACAAAAAAAAAATATCCATTCCCCCCCGCCTCGCCTTCCCCCCGGCCCCCAAACCCTGTTAAGAAGTACTCCTGATTTGGTTTTGCCAGTTTCTGTTTTCCCTCTGATCAGAGGCACTTATTGGAGCTATTTAAGGCTTCTGATGACTTTTGGATCCCTGTTTTGGTTTTGGTTGTTTTTTTTGTTAAAATTTGGTTTGCTCTAAATTCTCTTAGTTTTTATAAAATGAGCCATTTGATTCTGAAAATGAGATACCTTGAAAGTAGCTCAAGTGCCTAAAATAACTACTTTCTCCAGATGTTGTCCAATTCTGTATAGGTAGAGAAGTAGTATGCACCATTTTAACTCTTGGTGATAAACACCTTAAATAAAACAACTCTCGAGATTCCTCAGTATTACTTGTGAAGGCCATAAAGCAGATGGAGATTTCTGTACACCAAAAGCTCAGATATCCTCAGCTGATCCAGGTCACAGTGGTAAGTTTAAAAGTTCAGTTTTAAAAGACTTGGCAGTCAGTTTTAGGCAGTCAAATTATCATTAAACTATTTTCCTTCATTATTAATGGTTTCTGATGAATGAGAAGTTGCAGTAAAACTGATCAGATAAGGAATTCTGATAAAACTGTCAGTCTGGCAAAATCATTTTATATCAAACTGGGTGCAATTTGTAATATTGTATGTGGAGCTTCATTTCTGGATGATATTTAGACAGTATTGAACATGAGAAATTGAGGAGAAGGTGTGAGGTGGAAATGGTGCCTGTCGCTGGTGCTCTCTGCACTTGCGGGCATTTGAAGTAAGTTGGCAACACCTTGGGGACTGCCTGCACTGCAGACACTGCATTGCAGTTGGGTTGCTTTCGGGACGTTCATATATTAGCTAGATTCTCTGCCTTTACGATGCTTTCAGATTACTGAAAATGCGTAAGGTCTGTATAGCACGGAACACCGTCCTGACTTTATGAACCCCATGGCCGCTCCTCAACAGGTGACTACTTTGCAACTGAAATATCACCCACTTCCTTCACCCAAGAGGTGCAATGTTCACTGCTCAGAATCAGCCATTTGAAATAGAACACTGTCTTGATAGTTTCTGTGCATTGTTTGATTTAATAAGGGGGGAATTGACTGTTATAAGGGGTTTATGTTTCTTTTTGTTTGGTTGGTTTTTAACCCATTCAAGATTGTTGTTGGTGACTTTTTTCTTGTTGTGTCTTAAATGTATTTACTGAAAAAGTACACAAACCCCCTCTTTCTCTGTATGCTTGATGTGTGTGGCCATGCCTGCCAGGCCCCCAAGCTGTGATAGCCTGGCAGAGCTGCTTGCTTTCCTGAAGCTCAGTGGGTGTCTCTGACTGAAATCAGATTCCAAAATTTATCAGCTGTTTCTGTAGAATGTCACCCATTTCTCATGATTTATTCTTACCACAGTTTTATTTTAATGTGTTTTTAATTTTAATATGATCTTTAATTTGATCTGGAGTCACAAGCAGATTTGCAAGTAAAGTATCCCTTTGAGATTTTTCTTTTTCTTTCGTAGTGTCACTGTTCTTTATTGAGTAGCTGCATGAAAATATTCAGCCTGTTAAGATTCTATAATTTGCAGCACTTTTTGTAGAGTTCTTTGAGATGTCCAGCTGTGAGTTTTTTTGTCAGCTTCTTTGTGAAGAAAAATAGCTTCACAAGCTTCTTCTGAAGCAAAACCAGGTGCAGTAGGCATCCTTGTCATGGTCTTAATTTCTGAAAGCAGCAAGCCTATTGCAGTGCATGCTCCATGAAGGCATTTAAAAAAAAAAATCTTTAAGCAAGTTCATCATAAAGTGGATGCTCGAGGAAAAAATAGGATAAAGCATTATTCCTGTTTTACAAATGGAAACTGAAATGGGTGAACTTGCTTAACTAACTCTGTCCTGGGAATTGATGACAGAATTAGTAACTCATTACAGACTTTCTAAGTACCAGAGAACCACTTCAACCACAAGGTCTTCTTTCTCACCACCTTCTTTATTTGAACATTTTCAGGTATATTTCCAGGAATAAAACAGTTTTAGTAGTTTCAATAGAAACTTTATTTATGTCATTAATTTTGTGGTTTGGTGTTCAGGTGAATGCATTGGTAATTTACAACTCCTTGAGTATGTTGCAAATTTATAGTGGCGGCTTTAATTACAATAAACCAAAACTGCAAAATCCTATATTGCTTTTTTCCCTGCAATAAAAAGACTGCAGCCCATAGATTTTTATAATTTCCTACACTTGATTGTCTATTAGCAGTTACTGCTTTTGACATCCAGTACTCTATGTGAACAAAGTGACAATTTATGTCTACAGTTGTGTGTAGTAATATTACACTTTCTTAAAATAAAATCCTGTTATTAAAATTGAAGTAATTGCATTTCATTCATGTCATTTTCTCACTTCATATTTAGTAATTGCTTTTTTTATTGGGAAATAGTTTACCAATCAGAATACTGAAAGTTTTTAGAAATGTGGCTTGGACAGAAGTTTTGCCTGTCTTTTTAACTGCAGATACACTCACTGGTCTTCTAAAATGATTCATATTTTTCAAATATAACTTCGTGAAACTCATTTACCACTTTTCATACTGATATGTAGTAGGTGTAGTACAGTATAAACATTTCTTATTTAGGTCTGTCTCTGTTTTTCCATAGTTCATGTGACGTTTTAATGATAGGACTCTTAAATAGATAAATATTCTTGGCCCTAAAATATGCAGAGGCAAAAAAAAGTGCAAATAGATCAAAATAAGAATAGTTCTGCTAGATTTACTGCATTTTTTTTTTAGCCTACAGATCTCAGCTCCATTAATAAAACATCACTGCATTTTTTTATTAAAAAACTAGCTCGGCTGTAAGAAGCTTATTTCAGGAAAGCTTGTCTTCTAGGTTACAAGGTTTCATGTCTAAACTGTAGCAGCTGTTAGAAATACAGTTCATTGGCTTAAGGGCAATCTGTGTCCTCATGGATGTTATATGCATAGCAAGTAGAGAAAAGGCACTTTAGGATCAACTCTGAGATCATTTAATTTCTAGCAGTTGTGCAAAAAATTCTGAGTGTATACTTTATGCAAAGGAGAAGTGCGGGCATAATCCTAATCCTGTAGGAATTAATTTTATGGCTTTTTGTGTAGGCAAGATTCACCTTTCTGCTCATCA
Source organism: Fulmarus glacialis (assembly GCF_000690835.1). Lineage (NCBI taxonomy): Eukaryota > Metazoa > Chordata > Aves > Procellariiformes > Procellariidae > Fulmarus > Fulmarus glacialis. The sequence goes on from NW_009231457.1 coordinate 105,822, forward strand.
GAACGGTTATTTTCTGAGACTATTATACGTGATTCTCTTAGGTCTCATTTTGTCCTTATTGGCTTTATATATTGCCTTATTTAAGTAGAAAGGAAAACATATTATGGACTACTTTTTATAATATTCATAATACCTTTACTTACTGGCATGCAAGGGATTTTGTTTGTTAACAAGTTGTTGAAGGTAATTCAGGGATTGCTGGAAGAAGGAAAGGTAAAAATTGAACTCTGTCTGCAGTAACTCTGAGTTTTAGCACATGTGTGAAAATCTTTCATTCAATGAATTAGCATTGTGTGCTGGTGAAGTGTTGATCTGGTAGAGAAATGGACAAGCAGAAAAGCAGCTATACGTATCTCATATATTACAGCACCACCAGTAGAAGATTTTTGCCTTATCACATTTTTAAGGGAATCTGACCGAGACTTTCAGCTCTTTTGTGTTTACTTCTATTGTACAGTGTATACAGTTCAAAGCTTCAAGAAGAATGTGCTATAGATATGAAATTTTATAATGTCTTTCTACAAGTTAGTTTTTAAAATGAGCATGTTGATCTCAGCATTTCAAAGCAGTTTTGAAACTTCCAGCAAGTTCCTGAAGCCATTCAAGTGATGTAAGACTCTAATTTGTTTGGGTGTTTTGGGTTTGGTTTTTTTTTTGGGGGGGAAGGGGGAAGGATGTCAAGAATAATGTAGTCCACCCCTTTGTTTTCATTGCTCTTTGCAGGGAAGTTACATAAACATGGTAAATGTGTGATGATCAAAGCATGTAGAAAGGGAATATATATGGATCTATAACGAAGGCTATCTCTAATAAGGCGTATTTTACAAGATGAGCATTAGCTAATCAGTCAAGCTGTAAAAGTCCACAAAAAATCCCCATCAAACTTGAAAAAACCGTGCCTTTATCTGAGCAGATCCTTCTGTGATTTGGGACTGGAAAAGTTTAAGTTTAGGAAGCCGTAACACTTAGTTTATTTAATGTTGTTTCCAATGTGCACATTTGATTTTAAATTAAGCAAAGCACATATTTGAATTTTGTATTAGAAATTGTAATGCCCTTTGAGTTTGAAGATCCCATTATTGTAACATTCCAAATGTTTAAACAGGTGTGGTCAGATAATTAAAAAGATTCTGTCAGAGGCAGGTGTGTCAGAGCTTGTTTGGCAAAATTCAGGGAGATGGTATGTCAGGAGTTGCTAACTGAGGTTTTGGCGGGGAGGAGTTTTTGCTCTTGACTGTGCTGAAAACATGGTTAAAGCACAAAACCAAAAGACAGGTTGCTTTAACCCTTGCCTTCAGACAAAGCTATGGAAGGAAGAAACAAGTAAAATTAATACGGAAGGAGGGTTTGATCTTTCATCTGGATTGAAAGACTTCAAATTTTGCATGGAGATGCAGATCGAGTTTTATTTGGGCTCAGTCAGATTGTCAACCTGTACAATCTAGTGTTCTTGTAAATCTACTAGAAGAGATTGTAGCTATTTACAAAATGACAACAAAGAGGGCTGCTGCTATGTTCTATGCTAAAATTTTACAGCAGGGTCCTTTTATGGCCTAATGTTGTTTTTGGCTCTGACTTTTATTTTTTACTTTTTAAAGATTTTCTTGATATTTGGCAGCTGCAGTGGCCAAGTACTGTCTGCAATGTTACAAAGAAATCTGGTTATCTGTAGTGACAATATAATATAATGTGACCTTGTGGACACTTTTCAGTAGCAGGTCTCGGAGCACATTAACTAACACACCCCCACAGACACCCCCTCCCCTCTCCACCCCCAAATAAACAAACCGCATCTTTGTCATGAACCCCATTTTACAGTTGGGGAAACTGGAATGAGTTGCTCAGTGTCACCTAGGAGCACAAATCACAGAGCTAGGAAGAGAATTCTTTTCATTTTGAGTCCCTGTGCAGAGCGCTTATACTGTTGCATTTAAGGCTACATACTGATTACTTAATGTTTAAAGGCTTGTCAGTGGAGCTCAGAGCTTTAGATGTGCAGTTTCTTTATCGGTCGTAGTTAGAGAGCGCTGACAACCTTGGTACCTGAAAAAACCAGCAAGATCATAGATCTGTTTATCCTCATAACACCTCTGTTTTAGGGAAACAGTGTGCTGAAGCAGAACTGATGAAGGACAGGATGATTGTCATACCTTATCACCCACAGAAGTCTTCACTTTGGCTGCTTCTGTTCCTTGCAGTTCCAAGCATAATTCATAACTGCACATAGCAGGACTAAAGTAGCCAAAGAAGTCAATTCCTAGGGTGGCAAAATGGCTCTAGCCCCATCTGCTTGTGGTTGTCTCTGCCAGACCCTAGAAAACCAGGCGGCGGCTGATGCTGTGGCAGTTTATGGTTAGGCGAGTAGTGCTTGGGTTACAGTAGGGTGAAAGCAGCCTCTTCCAGTAACTGTCGCAGGCTGCCTGTGTGGTCATAGGCCTGTAATCAGAAGCTGAAATTCTACCTGATGTAGCTATGGTCTGTAGCAATCAGAGGAAAAAATGCTGCAAAAACAGTTCAAGTTCCACTTTTGCTCAATGTCATGTAGTTAATAGTTCCCATGTGTACTACAGCTAGCTAGAAAAGGTTCATTTTGACATTAGTATTTGCTGATCTTGAAGATTTTGTTATGGCTTAGATTAGGTTTCACAGTCCAGCTGATACTCTGCATCTTTTTCAGTTGACAGTATTATGGCAGAAGTTAAAATGAACAAATATTTTGATGCTTTATCCTTCTAACAATACCTAATAATTAAGTACCAAATATAGAGTTATGAGAAGTTATGAATAGAAAAAACATTAAGCTGGCTTTCTTAGATCCTCAGAAATATTTTGGGTATTTGGACTAGGTAAGCTTGAATATTGAATCTTTGTCATAGAGTTGGAAAAGTGAAGAAAATTGATTTTTCAGTACATGTCTTGCCTTGGGTAACTTTTTCGTAAGGTTCATCTGAGGACACTGGATTTCAGCAAAGATATTCACTGGACAGCTGTCTGACAAGGTGATAATCGTACCCTCCACTGCTGTGATAACTCTGAGTTTGAGCCTGGTCCCAGTCTATCCATCAGTGGAGTAAGAATGCTGTAAAGTTGCATTAGAACTCATCTCTTAATGAAGTGTATAGCTCAAAATACAGCTATTTCAATATGCTACTCCTCAGTGACACTACAAATGGGGACCCCAGTAATGGATTGTATTCAGACTGCAAAAAAAAGATAGGTGTCATTATGCAATAGAAATCTGCAAACTGTTGGAGCAGCAGAAATTCCCCCAAAGAAAAGCTACAAATCACAGGAGAGAAAAAAAATGGATTTGACTTAATGTCTTCGGAAAGTGGAGTTTAGGGTTTATGCTGCTTCAGATGCTGCTCTGTAACACAGACAATGTTGAGATGAAAATAACAGTGGGACTGCTGGTTTCAAAGAACTAGAAATCATTCACAGTTGTTGAAAATGTAAGCTAGGGTCTAAGGTGTAGTGTCTTTTTAAATTACTTATTTGTAAGTTAATTTTAACAACTCAAAACAGATGCTGCATTCTTGTTTGGAGTTTTGTTTTGTCCTGCAAAAATTACTAGTGTGCCTTGGGCATATTACTTTGTGCTGCAAACAGGTTTTATTAGATGTACAGGTTTTAGAAGTGCAGCATTATTTGGTGTTATCTGGAATGTAGAAATTTCCATTAATTAAGATAACTACTGAGAAAATATTTTGATTACACAAGGCTCTTTGGGAGGAGAGGAACAAATTAATTCCTTATGGTGTCCACCTTTTCATGACATGACCATATGGAAAAACTAGAAACTGAATTGAGCTAGTCAGTACCCATGTGATAATCTTATACAGAGAAATTAAAACTTTTGTCAGTTCATAGCCAGCACCACTGCTTTGTTGGTCTACAGACTCATGAAGTCTGTGCTTGTACCTGTGTGCTATGTGGATGAGTTAATTCATTTACAGAGCTGATGAGGAGCTGTAAATGAATTTTTGGGCCCCAACTGAGAGAGGAAGTTTATCTACAAAGAGGGTTCATTAGATCTTCCAGTGACAGTGAAAGTCCCCTGGTGCCTTTCTAGCTGAGCTTGTTACTGTGCTGAAGGTTTATTTTGTTGCTCTTAGTGCTGTACCTGGTCTTTGTGCAGATTTGTGATGATTACTGTAGATGGCAGCAGAACCTAAATAAAATACAAAGATTTCAAAAATTAAACCCCTCCCTGCTGCTGTCCCAAGTATGTTTTTTCTCTTGGTGCCTGCCAGCTGTTCTTGAGGATTGAAGCAATTACAGGCAGCAGAAGCCAAATTAAATAAATTATATATTGAATTAAGGTTTCACTCAGACAGTTGGGGTTTTTTTGTGTCTGTGGCTGTGTTGGTTCTTGGTGTATCCTGTGTCACATACTAAAAGCCAGTTTTAAAGCTCTCCCAATAATCTCCAAATTCCCACTTCTGTATATGCCATGGTGTCAAAGAAAGAACAGCAGCAATACTGACAAATTGCAAATGTTTTGGGGAGTACTTTTATTTTTCCTGCTGTAATAAGGCTGCTGTTTGCTTTCTTTCATGCAACTAAATTGACTTTATTTTCCTGTTTTTTCTTTTCTTTTTTTAATGTCCTTTCCTCCTCCTTTAGTGTGTTGGCTGTCTGTAATCTGTGTCTTTGGATGTCACCTTCTCTCAGTGCACAGAACACATAAGAAAAAATGTTATGTGCCATCATGCTAATTAGCTGCTTAACAAGATAGCTTATCTCCTCTTCCCAATACCTTGGTATGTATGAGAAGCACCGGGGACTCTTGGGACAGGCATTGGCCTGTTAGAAGCATTTACAGTATTTGGAATAGCGGACTGATCTTTAATGGGAAATGACTCCCAATGCTAAGTTTATTACGCAAAGCAATAAATGACTTCTAAATAATGAAAGGGCATAAAAACAAATTATTATGTGTGAACTTGAAAGCGGGCTTTCGGGGTAAGCAATAAATAATAAATGTACCAGAAGTTCCATACATGATTAGCAAAATTGCTTGAAAAGAATGAGCTGTGAGAGCTAGGGCTCTGCAGTCTTTGTTTTTATTCTGAAAACCATAAAACTCAATTTTCTGCGTGGCAGACATTTAAAATTAGGCAAAATGTAGTGCATCAAAATGACTGTGCTTTTGAGATATTTCTGAAATCCCTTTATTATGAGAAAGAACTACAGGAAAGTATGGAACTGCTGCTTAACAATTGTGTTCAATATATGATAAAGGTGGGCACAAACCTTGAGGTATTAAAGTTTATGAATGTATTAATGCACTGCTTTGGGGGAATTAAACTTTAATATTGATGATAAACCTTCCATAATAAAATATGGGGAGAGCAAGAGTAAATCTCTCTTGCAAAGTCCCCAAACTATTTAAATAACTGCATGCAAGCTACTGCATCTCCCTAGATATATTATAAATGAACTTCTACATAATCATGTGCATACGAATGTACATTGTGCATAAAGTGGTTTTTTAGCAGAGTTGCTTTCTGCCCTGCAAAAGATACTGTCCCAAATGACTGTATTTAAGTGATTGATTGCTAGCATCTATTCCACAATATTTATTTCAGATATACATCATCCACTACGCAGAGTGCATACCAGTGGGAGATTTTCTGTTGACTGCTTTGAAATGGTGTGAGATTTCTACAGTGAATTTTTATGCCAGTTTGATGTTCTTATTTTTGGATAACATTATGGAAGAGATATTCTAATACTTTAAAATGTGAAATGTTGAAGAGATACAGGAAATTGTAAGTTACAGTGATCTGGAATGTAGCATCAGACTTTTGTCAAAAATAGGTCTGAAAAAATCACGAACTCATGCTTCTCATCAAACAGGAGGAGAAAAATTTCATTCTAGATAGCCATTATGAAAAGTGAAGATGTTGGAAGGTTATCCTCGAACTGCAAGGAGCTGACTCAAGTCATTTTTTATTGCTTTCATACCAAAGCGCAGAGAGGCAAATCTAAAAGCTTGCATTTAGAAGAGCTTGTGTGATGAACTCAACTGCTACAAACCTCAGAAGCAGTTACTGACTAGAGCAACTACAGTGATCCGATGATCTTAAGATGTTGCACTGTCAGTTTAGATCTATTGCAGATAAGTAGAAGATAACTGTTCAAGGATTATTCTCACAGAACTACAGGTTTCCAAGGGTGTCAGCAAAAACTTGAGGAAAACAAATCTGCTCTTCATTCTTTGCTCTATGTGCTGCAGTAGAAGGTGTGAAGTTTTAGGAGATAGTCTATGCTTCCAATTTGGCTATCCATTAGGGAGAAAACTTATGAAAAGGGATATAAGTTAAAGCAGCAAGCATCTATAGAAACCAAAACCAGAGTGGAGTTGTTCTTGTAGGGTTTTTGCTTTCAAATATTCTGAGAAGTTGTGAGGCAGGGTGAATTCCATCTTCTTCAGCTGTGTAGGTGTAACATGGAAAACCACTACCACCACTCATGCAATAGTGATCTTATCTTTATGCATTTAACTGGAACCTAAGGCAATGTCAGCAGCTGAAGGAGTTGTCTATGGATTGTGATTCTCCACAACTGCTTTCCAAGAAGGGCAGTGGAAGTTACTAGTAGGATTCCTGGTGATAGGGAAGAAGAAAGAAGTTGTGTCCCCACCTGTTGCATGCTTAACCCAACAGAGAATCTTTTTTGTCAGCACTAATAACTCCCATATAGGCCCTTTGGTCTCTGTCCTGGGTTTAGAAACAGTGTGAATATATTAATATATTTCAGTGATTTTTTTCTTTTTTTTTTGAGGAGCCAGAAATGCAACAAATGCAGCCTTGACGCCTAGATGAAAGAGTAAGGCTATGGTTTAGTTTTATTTAGACATTTCCTTCCTTTTAGAGGCGAATTGTGCAAAAGCTCATGGGGTCATCTGGCTTTAGCCGGAATTACATGCTATTGACCACAAATTCTGATTAAAGTAATAGCTTTAGATTTAAAAAAAAACCCAAACAACTAAATGTATATTTATGTTTTTACTTTTTCTTCACTGAAGGAAGAAGTAGTCAAAAAAGAATGTTGCTGGGTCTAATAAGCAGCCTTCAGCTTGGATGTGCAGGGATGTGGACCAAATGCTGACATTTCTGGCTAATATAGCCAGTCAAATGGCACTTTTTTCTGTCACGAATTTGCTTAATTAGATACAAACTGATAGGAAAATAAATAATCTTCTTTTGCTATAAGGGCAATTCTTAAACTCATAATTTTGACTTACCTTTATTAAGACAGTTTATATTTGTTTTGTTTGGTGTGTTTGCACATGAACGTTTTTATTAGCAATTCAATCTTTTTTTCAAATCCTTTTGAACTTCCCTGAAGATGTTGAAGTTCTCCAATTTCTCTAGAAAGGCCTGTAAAATAAAGATTGGCAGCATCTGCAAAAATTTACAGTTTAGAAACATTGAAATATTTCAAATCAGCTAGTTTGATACATATCAGACCTGACAAAAAAGCTTTTTGAAGATTGGTTAGTGATGCAATAACACAACACTGAAGCATTCCATTGCCTACTGTGGCAGCTTTTATTTCAAAAGCTTTGCTTATAAGTGTGTGTTTGTTTATTTTGTTATATTGGGTTATTGTAGGAACTGAGAAATAAAAATTAGTAACAAGTGTGGTATCTTCTGGTACCTGTAACAAGGTGAGCTGTGCTGTCTCTGAAGGATACCCAGTGCTGTGCGTTTGTGTTAACATAGAAAAATTTCTGCCCCTGGTTAGATCACCTTTTTGGGAGATGTTGTCCTAAGGACCTTCCAAGTCAACAAAATGGCTAGCGGAACATTACAGTCTCTTCACTTATACATTTGCAAAGAGGAAGGCATTTCTTAATTGTGATACTGGAAGAAATATATTCTTAATTTCTAGTTAACAGGAAATCCTTATGTCTGATCAATTCAAGACATTTTGAAGCAGTCACTGCTATTACTAAAGCTAATCAAAACTTACTGCTGTGTAAGAAAAATCAATAGAAAACGGATTGAGATCATATAAGTAAGGATAATTCTGCTACAGGGCTTCTATAGCTTCACCCATGGAGAAGCAGGAGCCTGACTGCTAGAAGTTTCATCTGTCCTACTGATATCTTTATTAATCAACTGAGTGCCAAATCCTCCAGTTACTAAACTTCATGTATCTGTGTTTTCAGTTACATGGTGGGGGTTTCTGTGACTTCCCATGCTCTGCAAAAGAATGATTTGTGAGTTAAATTAAATTTGGATGATTGTGCCACATATGTGTATAAAACTTGCCTATAGGATCTTTCAGAAGTTTCAAGATGCTTTCAGTGCAGATGCAATGTAGTGAGTTACAATTAGATCTGCTTTGAAAGGTCGGTTCATTGAGACTTCATTCTGGGCAAAAAGTGAAGGGAAACTGCATTCCCACTTAAAGGTGTTTCAGTGTTTCATTTGGACATACCTTGAATTTTGAGTTTTATTCTGTACTATATAGAATTATGTTCTGTACTATATTAATATATAGATAAT
>NW_009231458.1:0-2507 GCF_000690835.1 Fulmarus glacialis
TGCAGGCTGCTATGAAGAAAGTTAACTCCTCCCGAGGCAGACCCAGTACACGGGTCTATCTGGTGAGATGACCCATGTGACATCTAGGCCAGAGACTTCCAATACAAACACAAGCCATGGCAAGCCAGGCTGGGGGAAGGTTCTCCAAAGACACCGGAGGAGGCCCACTGGTCGACCCAAGCGCTCAGGGAGAAAACTTCAGGAAGCCCCTGCCTTCACCAAATGCCTGAAGCAGATGACCTGCATGTGGGAGGGACTCTGGTCCAGAGCCACAGGACAGTCCCACCCAGCCCACCCCACCAGCGGCAGGACCTCCCCTTGGTCACCAGCGCGACCCAGCGAGGGAGTGCTCCCCTCCTCCTTCCTGCCCCTGCAGCACAGGCCGTGCCCAAGAGCGGGAAGCACAGCTACCACGCTGCTGGCCCCTACTTGGGCTGCCATCCTTCTCTTCTGCCCACTACCATCAACTCATCGCTCATTGGTTTTACTGTTTTCAACTCAGAAACATCACTTATACTGAGATCAGTTGCCGGCAATTGTTCTCGGCAATTATAGTGAGGATTCTAATGCAATTTTACAAATGTTAATTGAATTTCTCTTCTCAAAAACCTTTGCAGAAAGCATACACGTCAAAACACCAGTCCATCCTCCCAACACAACAACCCAGCGATTAAGCTTTCCCCCCCAAGTCAAGTATTCACGTATTGGTCAAAAAAGCAAATGCACAGAACGACCACCAGTAGTAATGCACGCTTGCCATGCTGCGGTAATACTTCACCTGTGTCTAGAAGGATTACCTCCAAAAGACTGAATAATTCGGACTGTTAATCCTCTGTTAAACCTGCTCCCAAGGCGGTACCAGCCTGCCCCAAAGAAACACGGAGCAGTTGCCTCAAGGAGCAACGCAAAAAGTCACAGTAATTCAATTGGCTCCAACAGGAGAGAGAAGGAAGCAAAACTGCTCATGGTGAGACCAACGCACTTGAACAACAATTGGCACTGCTGCATTCCAGCAACACTACCACTTCCAAACAAGAAGCCACCAAATTTCACATTTCGCACGAAAACTAAACTAAGAAAACCATCAGGCCTTGCCAGGCAGTCATTCCTTATCAGTCTGGTATGAAATTGAACCGGGATCTTAAAGCCTTACGGGTCCCCCACAGCATCCAGTGCACCTCACCTCATGGCAGGCAATCTCTGTCCCCATCAGTGGCATCACAAATTAAGCCACCTCCAGAAGCAAGTCATAACTGCACAGTCCAAAACAACCCAACACATAAAAAGCACAGCACCCAACAGCTGGGCAAGGAAGCAGTGAGGGAGCCTTGGATTAAAGTGAGGCACTGTGCTTGGAAACTCCTTCCCAGGACAGTCAGCTCAGCCCGCCTGTGCTGTCTACAGCAAGATTAGACACTGGGAAAGAGCAAGCGACCATCCCCGCTCAACATGAGCTGGACTGCCCTTGCCTCATGGAGTTTAAGAAAAAGGATTGAGATTTATGAGACACAGGCACCAAGTTACTTTTGGTGAAACAAGAGTCGATACAGCAGGTACAGTTTCTTGGCCACCTACCACACGAGTTGAATCCTTCCACGCAGCCAAGGTACCGCCTTCACACTGGGCATGAACTCAAGTCCTGCTAGCACATCAAAGGTCCAAAAGGATACATGCTTGCTTACAAAATGCTACCGTCAGTCAAAACAGGAGTTTAACAACTAAAACCATGCAAATAGTGAAAATAAACAAAAACTGTTATCAGGTATCCTCCGATTTCAACTTCCCTTTCCCAGGAAGATCAGTTCAGCTTTTCAGGGTGAACACCTTCCTCTCAGCAGGACTGCCTAAACATGCTTGGGATGGTAAAGGTGTAGCTGTAAAGGCTTCAACAGAACTTAGACACACACAGGCACTCTTTATAACCTAGAGCAGGCAAAAAACCCCCACACAATACTGTATGAGTGCAAAGGCCAACAAGGGGGAGGGGTAATAAAAGTGGTCACTGAATCACAGCATGGTGGAGGTTGGAAGGGACCTCTGGAAGTCATCTGGTCCTACCCCCTAGGGGTAGATCAAGAAGGACCATCTAAAGCCAGTTGCCCAGGACCATGACCCAATGGGTTTTGAGTATCTCCAAGGAGGGAGACTCCACAAGCTCCCCAGGCAACCTGTGCCAGTGCTCTGTCACCCTCACAGGGACAAAAAAGCATTTCCTGATGTTCAGAGGGAACCTCCTGCATTCCAGGTTGTGCCCATCGCCTCTGGTCTGGGCTCTGGGCACCGCTGAAAAGACCCTGGCTCCGTCCTCTTTGCACCCTCCCCTCTTCAGGTATTTATATACATTGATAAGATCCCCCCAAACCTTCTCTCCTCCAGGCTAAACAGTCCCAGCTCCCTCAGCCTTGCTTCACAGGAGAGATGCTTCAGTCCCTTCAGCACATTCCTGGACACAGCACCCCAGGTGTGGCCTCACCAGCACCAAGTAGAGGGGAAGGATCACCTCCCTC
>NW_009231459.1:0-14012 GCF_000690835.1 Fulmarus glacialis
GGGGGGCAGCTCCGCGGGAGGGGGGCGAGACCCGGGAGCAAGCAGGCGCTGCCCTGGGACGGGGCGGTGTGCCGCTTTCGTGCGACGAGAGGAGGGGAGGCTGTTGGAAAACTACCGAGCGAAGTTAACGGGTTGTCTGTCCTTTCTGTTTTAGGGTGGGCCGGTGGAAATTCTGCCGTTCCTCTACTTGGGCAGTGCTTACCATGCCTCCCGAAAAGACATGCTGGATGCTTTGGGGATCACGGCGTTAATCAATGTCTCGGCGAACTGTCCCAACCACTTCGAAGGGCACTACCAGTACAAAAGTATCCCCGTGGAGGACAACCACAAGGCAGATATCAGCTCCTGGTTTAACGAGGCGATTGACTTCATAGGTAAATGAGCTCTCTTTACAGTCTGTTCTTTTTCTGGAAAGCATACCCTGGGAAGTGATTTTTTTGGGCAATGTTTTCCCCAGTAAAACCTGCATTTGAGATTGGGGAATTTCATTCCATTGGGGAGATATACAAGGGGAACATTTCTACTAATTTTATTCTACTCAGAGGAATAATCTTAGCTTTACTATAGCTTTAGCTATTTGAAATCTTGAATCAGGAGGCATTGGTCTTGCAGAAAAGAGCTAGTGAATTTAAGCGGATCAGTATTAAAGTAATCTTGCAAGACTGCTAAAGTGACCTGGAGGAGCTATTAGTATAATTGGAATTGGAGCCCAGAATGAAAATAGCTAGATTGCTGGTTCCCTCAGGACAAAGGCTCTCTTTGTCTCAAAAGCACTGGGTGTACCTATTAGGCTAAGGAAGGGATGGATTAAAGAAATGTAAACCAGCAGCCTGTGCTTTCCCACCTCTGGAAGCAGTGGGACTTGTTTGCTAACTGTGTATTTTAATTCTTTCAGACTCTGTTAAAAATGATGGAGGAAGGGTATTTGTGCACTGCCAGGCTGGCATCTCCAGGTCAGCAACCATCTGCCTTGCTTACCTCATGAGGACCAACAGAGTCAAACTGGATGAAGCCTTTGAGTTTGTGAAGCAGAGAAGAAGCATCATCTCCCCAAACTTCAGCTTCATGGGGCAGCTGCTTCAGTTTGAGTCGCAGGTCCTGGCCCCCAACTGCTCAGCAGAAGCTGGCAGCCCTGCTATGTCAGTATTGGACAGAGGAGCATCGACCACCACGGTCTTTAACTTTCCAGTCTCCATCCCTGTTCACACCTCATCCAGTGCTTTAAGCTATCTTCAGAGCCCCATCACCACTTCCCCGAGCTGCTGAAAAGCGGGTGAAAATATGGTCAGAACTCAGACTTACTGTCTCAGAAGTGCAATAACTACAGGGACAGTGTCATCAGTCACTCATGTTTTGTGGAGAACCATCCATGCATCCCAGAACAGTGTCGTAAACGGAGAGGAGCCCACCTGATGCCAGAGAACTAGGTGTTACTGACTTTTCTGCTGACTTTTAAAGCCAATATCTGGATGTCTACACAGAGATCAAAGGACACTGTCCCTTCCTGAGCTGTTCCTCCTTGTCTTCTGTCTGTCCTAAGCCTGCTCCATGTTTAGTGGCATGCTCACCAGTATTCCCATTCCTGGACACTTTGAGCAACACTGATGCTGTCCCCTTTTTATGACAGTCCTATTTATTTATTTTTACATTAGTGCATTGTTTTTTTGCCTTCACAAACCTAAAGTTTCATTTCTAGAGAAACCAAATACCTCAGTATTTTTTGGTACTGTAATCCTGTGTGTGTATATATCTGTCAGCTCTTCTTGTTTCCCAAGCACTGACGTGAAAGCACCAGGCGAGTGCTTTTTTGAGTTGCCAAGGGTTGTATGTTTGATTTATTTATGATGTGAAATAATATATTTCTTCTTATGAAGACATAGTTTTGTTACATGATTATAACTTTTTTATACAAACAGAATAAATTATGATATTTCTATTGAGCTGGATGATACATTATTTAAAATCTTGCATTTTACAGTCCCAAAACTCACGTGGAAGTTCCTAGATAAAGAGCTGTAAGAGAAATCTGAATTTTCAACTCTACTGACCTCAGATCTTGACTGAACTAGATAGGAAAATGGGTTTAAACAACATAATTGACTACTGCTGCTTCTTAACCTGAGGTTTTTCTTTGTACCCATATAATTATATGCAGTGGCAGAGAGCCAAGGCTGGCTTCTCGGCTGTAAGGTGGATTTGCCTGCAGTGGTGGCCACAGAGCTGTATTAGTTCGAATCAGCTGTTCTGGGCACAGGGCTACAGTGAATTTAAAGTAGTCCTCCTAGGAAGGAGGAAGAAGCTTCCTTATTGCTTGTTTACTTCAATGCTTCAAAGGTTAAGTCTAAAAATTAACCTGTTGGTAACAGATCTCCAACGCTTGTGAGTTTGTGCCAAGGTGTTTTCTTCTTCTGTCCCACCTCCTTGATTCCTTTTTGCAACTCAAGCTGCCTCTGATGCCTGAAGTGAAGTATTTGGCTTGCCGGGCTCTCTCTGTAAATAAATCGGGGCATAACAAGAGATCAGGTAACCAACAAGTCACTTACTTTCTTACCCAGACCCCAATAAATTCTTTCCTGCTGCAGATTCTCACTGGAGTGACTTTTATCTGGCGTTTCAGTTGAGGCAATGACAAGAGTTTTATGTGGCGTATCAAAAGTCAGGCAGGGTTGCTCTAACAGACCAGCACTCCTGGCAGCTCACAGGCAGGAGCTGCAGGGTGAGGGTGACGGGCAGCAAATGGTGCAGGCTTAGTGCTGTGTGGTGTGACAGAAATGCACATCTCCATGGGGTGTGTGGGGCAGGATGCGTATGAGGGGAGCAGCGTTGCTGTGACATACCCTTACCAGGGGAAGCTGATGTGGAAGAGATGCAGCTGGAAGCTTGCTTTCCTAGGCAGGGTAGTAATACTGGTAACGGGGAGATAGATGCTGGGGGAGCACTAGGGCATTGGGTGTCCTGCATTCACTCCAGAAGGGAGCCACCAGTCCTTGCCTCTCTGATGTTCAAGGAGTCAGAGCCTACTTTTGCCCTGTCAAAAATGGTTAGATACAGCAGGTTATGACTCTGTGTCAAGTAAAAGTCAAGGCATTTTAACAGTTATGATCCTAAGCTTATAAATGAGAGGTTTTTTAAGCATAAAGCAGCTGTGCTCTTGTCATGTGACTGGAGACAAGCAAAGCACTACGAACTCCTACCGAAATCCTGCAAGTTATCTGGAGTATTAATGATGCTAAAATCCAGGACTCTTCTCCTGGGAGAAGGTGCCCTTGAAAGATGGGATGATGTACTGCTGCATCCGAAATTCTTCCATGTGAGCTACCCTTCTGATGCAGCTCTGTCGTCAGCACTACGCGTCAGCCATTGCCAGGCTTCAACCTGACACCAAGGGATAAAAAAAATGGAGCAGCTAAAAGGAGGAGAGATCCCTGGGCACTAAGAAACCAAGTTAGAAACTCTTATTTTCCTAAAGCGTGCATGAACCTGGAAGTGAATATTCCTCCCCAAAGTCTGTCCCATGCTGCAAATCCTGCAAAACCCCTTCATCCATGGAAAGTCCCTGGCAGGTTGTGCTGCTCCGTAGGATCGCACCTACCGCTGCTCTCCCTGTAAAGCATGCAAGGCTGTTTCTGAATACATGAACCTTTTTACACCTGCAGTAAACAGTGGAACAAACTTTCACCTTCAAAGCAAAGCAGAGCTTGTTCAGTGGAAAAATACAACCTTGGCAGCCCTGGCCATGCAACTGATAAAAAAAAAAAATCCTGCCTGTTAATCGCAATTCAAACAGAAATCCGCTCCCCGTCAGCCGGGGGAGCTTGTTTATGTGTTTCTTGGAACAATAAAACTCATTACCTGGCAGCCGATCAGCTTTTATAACCTAAGCAGGCACCTGACAGAGGGGTGCAAAAGAGAGCTGCTTCAGCACAAAGCCCGTGGCGGAAAAGCCAGCCAGCGACAGCAGGGCTTCGGTCCCAGTGAGGCACTGACAGGCACTTCCAGCTCAGTGGACATGCGATGTCCTTTTCCAAGTCTTTATCGTGATCCTTCTGCTGTCGCCCATAATCAGAGTCTCATGGTGCCCAGAGCCCACAGACTCCTGCAAACTCTCTGTGGACAGGATGGCACCCCGTCCAAACAAGGGGAGGATAAGGGGGCAAAAACAACAGCGAAAAGGAAGAGAGATCAGACTGAGACCTGCAAACGTCACCTCAGTGCCGCAGTTCTGGGGAGACGGATGGGCTCAGCTGGGGGGTTTGCTGGGAGTAGGGGGGGAAGGAGCGGGGCGGCCGGCGAGGTGGAAAAAGTCTCGGGGGATGAGGTATGAGCCGGGCAAGGAGGCACGAGGGGCTGAGATGGGCAGTGGCAGAGCCCATCTGTGGCGGAGCTGGAGGACGCCTTGATGACACAGCCGAGCTGAACTTTGCCCGCTGTGGATGTGTTAGGGAGGCATTTTCCCTCCTTGCCCCTCATTTATTCTCCCTGCTTTGCTGTTTTGTTTGTTGGGGATATCAAGGCACACGGTTCAGCCTGTTTTACAGCTTTGAACTCCCATTTCCCCCAGCTCCCACACAAGCTGGCTCTTCCCCTGCGCTAGCAGGGCTCGACCAAGACCCTGCCTCTTGTATCCGATCCAAGACCCCCAGAAACCGAGCACGTAGCAGGTGTGCGTAGGGCTTTCTGCTTATATAAACCTGTAGTTCTACAGTTGCATACATCCCCATGGAAACCACGAGGAGTTTCCCCTTGGTGAGGACGGCAGTAACATCACTTCCTGCTGCTGACAAACCAATTTGTCACAAAGTGATAAAAAGGCATGTTTTGTGTCTGCAGGAACTGGCTCCGGGCTTTGTTCCTCCCAAGCCAGAGGCTGCTCACCCGCCTCGAAGGCAAACAACGGCCATTGTGCGCTGCGCAGAGCAGGGATGGGGAGACGCGGACAAGTCCTTCGGGCCCCCAAAATGCCAGAGCGTGGACCACCAACACCCCAAAGGTTAAAAAGCGTAGAGAGAAAATGCAAGTCATGGTAATGTGTAACCCAACACAGCATGTGGGGCTCCATACAGCACCCACAGACGGGTCCCCACAGCTGAGGGGTGTACGCAGCCAACCCACCGAGGACACAGCACGTGAGCCGCGCGTAATACCCCTGGCAAGATGCAATACCCAGGGGATACAGTATACCCAGTTATCACATGACAAACAGACACAGAGCTCCAGATTAGATGCGTCTCGGGTAATCCCCTTGTCTCAAAGCTTTTGCCTTTCTTTTGTAATCAGCGCTTCGAAAGTCGCTGCGTGTACTCAAGCTTAGGGACTATCCTGCATTAGTCACCCCCAGGATCAGACTAGCAGGGCTACAAGGATGTGTTATGCCATTACATTGAAAAAACATTACATCCAGATCATACACAGGCAAATCTAGTTTGCCCGGTTACCACCTGGGTTTTTTCCTCTGTCTGGCTCCAAGGCAGCAGAAAGGGCACTGAGAGTCATTTGGAAATGGTGTGAGTGCAGCCCCGGAGAGCCCATTCCCCAGCTCTGCAGAGTCGCAGTGCAATGGGGAAGGAGAAAAGGTCGTGGTGTGTGACTGTCTAGTGTGGTTAGAAGTCACTATGCCTCACACCTCATCTAAACCTGTTTCTTATCCTTTCCCTTGTCCAGCAACGATGTCCATGACAGACCCCTACATGCAGAGTAGCCAATGAGACTCTACCCAGAGCGTTGGCTTCCCCAAATCTGCTCCGATCCAAGGCTGTAGGGAGGTTGGGAAAACAGCCAAAACCCAGGCTCAAACCCACTCATGCTGAAACAACAAATTAGCCCTGAGGTTTGTGCTGCGTGTGGCTTTCCTGCTACATGCTATTTACTATGGTGCGGAGCCAGCGGCCACGGCTGATGGGGGGCTGGCAGCCCTGCCGAGAGACGTGGCCAAGGCGCCTGGCCAGGTGGGTCCCGTTAGCACCCATCAGGGGCATAAAAGGTTAAGTGGGACTAAGATATTAAAGGAGGGAAAGCAGGCCTGAAGGGAGAGACCTGAGAGCTCTCAGGGAGAAGTAGGACCTGCTGATTTGATTGGCATTGCTGTGAGGACTTCAGCCTGGCCAGCTGGCCCTGGTGGGGACCTGGCTTGGGGTCTGGCTCAGGTCTTTGTGTCCTGCTTTTTCTCAGGCTGAGGGCAACCTCCAAGGGATGAATCCTGGTACCTGAGAGGTAGCAGCTGCTGGGGTGGGTAAAGGATTCCTGGTTTTGAGAGCTATTTCCCATTTTGGAAGTGCAGTTGTACAAACCTGTGCCTGTCTGGAGAGCAGTGCCAAGGTCCTACGTAGAACTGACACTGTTAGTCTGGCACAGAGCAAGTTGGCTCCATCATCGTAAGACTAGTGGCCAAAACCAGGGGAAAAGGCAGGTTTGTTCTTTGTCCTTACATGGTGTGGGACAGCCTGTTCTCCAGGTGTGGGTTTGGTTTTTTTTTCCCCTCCCCCTGGGAGTTTCCATTTCCAGGGTTTTCCAGCTGCTGCGTGCGGCTGCGCACCCCTCCGGCAGTGCCAGGCTGTGTGAGCCCTTAGTGCTGAGCCTCACCAGCACCCGCGGCACGGCTGAGGGGCTGAGGGCTGGCTGAGGTCCCTGGGAGACTGCTGGGCCGGGGGTTTCCTGAGCGGTGCTCTCAAGTTCTTGCATTTGCATGCGTTTCCTGCTAGACGCAGAAATGACTCGATCCGGGCTTCCCCTCCTGGGTGCCGCTGGCAGGCAGGGGAGCGGGTGAGATGAGACAGCCGGCACAGCCGGTGGGCAGCTTCCAGCTCACCTTCCAGCTGCCAGGGCTGGGGGTGGGTGGACGTGTCCTCCAGGTGGGTGCTCTGCAGTGATGCGCTGCTGGTTTGGAGTCTGGAGGGTCGAAGGTGTTTAGTAGGGAGAGCAAGAAGATGCTCGTGAACATGCTTGGTGTATTGGAATGGGGATGAAGAACAGCTAATAACAGTGGACATTAGTAACCCCGTTACATCTTACCTAGGTCCTGTCTGGTGTTCAGGCTGGGTGAGTCAGGGCTGTGGGAACAGTAATTTCATCAGCCAATTCAGTCTAAAATCTGTATTGTATAGACCATGTAGGGGCTATCATGAATGCCACAGAAAATGCTTCATTTCTCATAAAAAGGTTATGTATGACACCAATCCCTTTCATTTCAATACCTTTTGGTTCCCAAACTATAGGCCGTGTTTAAAAATAAACTCCCAGAGGACTCTAATATGACGTAGATGTCTTCTAACTCGGTAACCAGTTGGCTACAAATTAACAGGTTCTCACTACACAATTTTTTTTTTAAAATTATAGTCTTTGTCTCAGAGCCAAATGTAGGTCCCACCTGTACTAAAATAGTAAACTACAGTGTGATTTTTAGACTTTCTGCTATAATTTAATTTTATTTGAAAGGGTTTTTTTTTTGTTCCCCGGCAGTTGTGGTGGAGATGTCTAAAAATGGCTTTTTCAGGTCTTTTACATACTCGAAAGAGGTGGTTGCTTTTCAGTGTCTTCCCTAAATTCTTGTCGAAATATCATCTATGGTAAACTTGTTCCATATGAGTATCTTGTTCTTTCAAATCTTGTTAAGGTTTTGTTAATTGGCAACTGGGTCATAGCACTATGTGGTTTTGATGGCAGGTTTTTCTAATTTATGGAGGATATAAACTGCAGATGTTCATTAACTCTAATAGTCTTTCCTGATACTCTGTGATACTTGCGGACCAACTAGTAACTTCTTTCCTTTATTGTCTTCTGCAATGAAATCTTGATGATTGCAGATATATATTTCAGGGACTTTTGCACAATGAGCATTTTAAAAATTATCTGATTGTTTTCAATCCTGTATGCATGTACAATCCTTCTTACGTATAAAATATGCAACAGAAAGGTGTGAACTTTCTGCTTTTCAGTGGTTTAAAGTGCCCAGCATGTGTTCCCATTAGCCAGGCAATGGGGACACCGTCGATATAAACAAATGGCATAAACCACATAACCATGTCTGGTGGGTCTTTCTTTTTTAATCGCGTAAAAGCTGGTTTAAATGTTACATTAGAGGATGTTTTCTTGGTCTTTATTGTTAAAACAAAAAGCCACATGTGTTGGCTGCTATAGCCTCAGTTGTGAACTCAGTCTGTGTCTGGGCACACGTGGCGTTTCCCCCGTGTCGCTGGGCTTTGCTGCTGGGAGATCAAAGCTCCCGCCTGGTGGTCCGGGTGCCAGCCTGGCTCTTCTGCAGCCTGGTGGGATCCTGTAACCATGTCTGTGCGATGGCCACTTCTCCCACTCCCAGGCGGATCACACCTGGCACCTCGGGGGAGGAGATGACCTCTGGAAGCATCTTTAGGCATCATTGGCAGCCGAGTATGAAGAATCCAACTGCTCAGGGCTTTTCAAGATGCACTAATGCAACCTGCAGCATCTGCTGAGATTAGCAGAGGTGGAGCGGGATGGTTGAAGCTGGTCAAACATTGAAACCCCGTCGGCTGCTGCAGCTTGGCTTTGAGACGCTTTGAGCCGAAGGATTTCTGGCTGCCCCGGGAGCCGTGTGAGGAGCCAGCGGAACAGCAGACTGCCCAGAGTCGAACAATAGTTCCCACCCTTTCCTACTGACTGGGAGGAACAGAAAGGAACAAAGTCATTTGCAAGGAGAAAAAAATCCTTTCGATCTTTGTCTTTCGCTCTTACCACTCCCTTAGGAGAGTTTCCTCCCTCCTGGAGCCAGCAGACATCTCAGCACTGAGCAACCCCCAAATTTCAGCACCTTCCCTTGTTCCTCTTTGTTCTTTAAACGCTTGTCCAGGGGCGCCAACGACGATGGTCATTTATAACTGCCTTTTGTTCCTCTGTTTACAGCTTCCCTTCCAGATTCCGGGGACAGCTGACGTCAGGGTGCTACATTTGGGCTCTTCGTACTTTTATCTGGTGTTAATGCCTTCCATGAGCGGCAGGAATGTGGACCGCAAGGCGAGCTGCCGGGGCGGCGTGTGGAGAGGGGGCCCGGGGAGGGCAGGCAGGGCCGAGTCGGGGCATAGTGTGATGGTGCCCACCCTGCTCTCCCTGCCAGGCACCAATTGGTTTGCTGGAGAGCACCATGGTCATTTATGGCCTTGTGCGGGGAGGACCTGCCCACTGGCACCCTGTCCGTCTGTCCAGGCAGCTGGCAGAGCCGTACGTGGCACCACGAGCTACGCGCTGAGCTATTTTTAAGATGCCTGGGCTGCATCCCAAGTATAGTGTGCTCTATTCCTGGTGCAAAATGATCTTCCTGGGTGGGGGATGCAGAGATTTTTTTCATATGAAACACATGGGTTTGGGTTTGGAGGCAGTGAGAGGAGGAAACAGCTGGGCACGACTGGAAGAAAGGCACAAAAAAAAGCAGAGAGAGCTGGTGGCCATGAAGGTCTCGCCCAGAGGGAGAGCTCTGTGCTCGTCGCTGCTGTCGAATGCTCATTGCCAGTGGTTTGCTCATAGGTCAGGAATCAAAAAGGCTTGGGTTTGGTTTACAGCTGGGGCTTATTGAGGACACTGGAGGGCTTTGCATTTGTTTGAAATAGGCTGCTGGGAGAGTTTGAGATTCCAAAACATTTAACAAGGCAGAAAGGGATGAACAGGGATGCTAAATGCAGAGCTGTAAACTTGCTGGTTGCTTTCACCAATTTTGGACCCACTTCTCACTCCAGATTGACTAGATCTCAAGGGCAGTAGAATGCCATTTGTTCACTAGGGCCTAAAGAAATTCCTAAAAAGAATTAACCAAAGGGAGTTGTTTGTTTACTACGTGCCTTGTAGTGATAGCAAGAGGCCTTGAATAGGGCTGCAGGCTCCATTGCAGCAGGGATGTCACATTCACAGGGTAGCAAAAGGAAAGCTCTGCTCCTGCCTCCAGGTGCTGGAGCAGATAGACCAGGCCATCACCCATGCCCTGCCAGGCTGCTCACTGTACGAACCTATTTTACAGGTAGAAAGTGATGTGCAGGGCCATGGAATGACTCCCCATGGCTGTGGGTTTTGCCAGTGCAATCTTCATACCTACATCTGAAACTGGAGGTTTGAAGTGTTTCATCATCTCACACACAGGTGGGCTGGTGATGACACAAAGGCTTCTGAGAA
This sequence comes from Fulmarus glacialis, assembly GCF_000690835.1. Lineage (NCBI taxonomy): Eukaryota > Metazoa > Chordata > Aves > Procellariiformes > Procellariidae > Fulmarus > Fulmarus glacialis. Next base: position 10,132 of record NW_009231459.1, read on the forward strand.
GATAGAAAAGGATGTAAAAGAGTTTTCTTTAAAGCTTAAGAAGAATTTGCCATTCTTAATTTTTCAGCTACCTTCTAAGGACCCACTCCTCAACTGCAGGTGGCACCAAAAAATGCCATGACTGTGACACTAATCATGGTGCTGATCAAAGTCGTCTTCTCTGAAAACCTACTGCTCCGTTACCTCCACTCACCGGTGCACCAGGAAGAGCTTTTCTTCAATCATAAATTCAAAGTGGAAATACTTGATATTTCCAAAGCCCAGCAAAAGACTGACAGCTTTTCCTTTGAGATGTTCTTCTGGAGGAACATTTAGGGTTTTTTGAGGCTGGATGAAAATTTACCACTTTCTGATTTCCAGTCAGGGCTGATTTAATACTATCTCTGTATAAAAAAGTTGGCTCCCAGGGATAGGATGCAAAATACTTCCACCTACTACCAAAACACAGAAGAAAAGAGTGAGTAATAACATTCAGAATGAGAACTAGGTCTGTCTGCAGGTAGAGACAATCAGATCCAGCAGACTGGGCTTGAGGTGATGTTTCTCATCAACTTTTTCTGGTTACCAAGGGTAGCAGATGTAAAGATACAAACCGATTTCTAAGGCCAGAACAGACTATTTTGATTATTTTATGCACTTTGCAGGACTTTATGCACTTCAACTGCATGAAGTCCTGCATAATGTAAGCCAAACTTCTGGCTGAAAAAAAGCCTATTCTTTTGAAGGACACTGCCCTGACGAATGATTTCAAATGATGGAGATGTAATTTGTGTAGAAGAATTTTTGGGTGGTGTTTTAGTGGAAAGAGCAGATGACAGTGTCAGAAATAATTGATTCTCAAAATGGTTCTGTGTTACTTTCACCAAGCCACCTGTTGTTTTTCTACCTCAGTTTACTTTTCTCTAGAATGAAGACTATGATGTCATGCCTTGATATTATCAGATTTAATTAGGCTGTTCACCAGGTGACAGACCGAAGCAGCTCACTGGTGAGAGCACACATCCATCAGGCTTTTTCTGGTGGAGTACGTTGAGCATTTTTAGGGTGCAATAGTCACGAGATCTCACCATTAATGTCAACACGTGTTTTGCCAAGTATTTGTGCTTAGAGGAGCTGTTCTCTCCCCCCAGGGGAGCTGGGCTGATGGGCTTGCAGGGAGGGTACAGGTGGCTCTGCTAAAGGCCTGGCCAGCTCAGGGACATGGCTCCTGAGCTTGGCTTGGAAGTGGCCTTGGCAAGAGCGGGTCCAGCTGAGCACAGGGTTGGAAGCAGGATGGGGAACAGTCTGGGGTGGATCCGGAGCAGGAAAAGCCCAGACAGAGATTGCAACTGGTGTGGAGTGATGAGTGGAGTCAGGGATGGTGTTTTTCAGGGTGAGGGAGAAGGAAAACGTGTTTGCCTTGTGGGGGAAAGAACCAGGAGCTGAGCAGAAATGGGGAGGCGTAAGGGGGGGATGTGGATGGGAGCAAGGGAGCTGCAGGGACATTGGAGGTCACTGGGGAAGTGGGGGAGGCAAGGGGGTCAGCAATTTCTGTGTTTGTGACAAGAGAGGAGACAGAGGGAGTTACTGGAGAAGAAGCAAAGGCAAACTGAAGGGGAAGAAAAGTTGCTTCATATTTGTAGTGGTTTTCTCTTGCACAGTGAGGTAGGGTCCTGGGTGGAGAGAGATGTGGAGGCTGGCAGCAGAAAAGGAGACTTGGATGGGCAAACAAGGACTGTTTGTGAAGCAAGATGGCGAAAAGGCAGATGCTGGAGGCCATCAAACCATTTGATGAGGAAGAAGGTAGAGCTGATACAGGAGAGACACAATCTGCAATGGAGGAAATAGTTCCTGGATGCCAGAGATGCTCCACAATGTGAAGAAGGAAATGGATGCTGAGAGTGAGCTAAACCTGGAGATCATCAGGCAGAGCTCCACGATGGGAGAAAGGACAAAAAATTAGAGGGGGAAGAAAATGAAGTATGAAAAAACCAAATATATTTGTAATAAAGGCAAGGAAAATGAAGCAGAAAGGATGGGGCTGAGAGCAGGCAGATCGCTGGGAAGTCACTGAGCGATCAAGTGTGATGGATGGAGGTCCCTCTACCCTGTTCAGACCAGGTTGGAGAGGGGACACTGAGTGACAGGAGAAAGTCAGACTGTTTGCCCATGTTTTAAAGAAATGTCATCCCCATTGTGCAGAAGGGAAAAAACTGACTCCTCAGTTTATAAGGAGGATTGTGGCTTATCTAAATCAGGACAGAAAGGGTGAGAGCTGAGCACTCAGGTCATGATGGGGTCCTTCAGGGAGAAAGCTCTCCGTTTCTAAGGACTATTTCTCAGGGAGGTCTCCATTCACAACAAGCTGGTCCATGCTGAGCTGTGCACTGCTACAGCTGGATTTCTGCTCTTTTCCAACTAGCTGGGGCGCTTCTCTTCCGTGGGCAGGTGCTGCATGTGGTCCCACAGAACTTCCAGCCTTCGAGACCTTGTTCATTCCTTATGTAAGTGGGTGGCACAGAAATGCAGAGGGAAGATGCAGTTGAGTGCAGGTGAAGCTGCAGAGCCGTGTGCTTTATGTTGGTGATTTAAGGATCCTATTGACTGTTTGCACTGGAGAGCCTGAAATTTGTCACAGTGCTTGCCCAAGCCTCTCACCCACTGTTGCAGCTTTGGCTGGCTTGTTGCTCCATTTCCCCCTTCCACTGCACAAGCCAGTTTCCCTTCTGAAAGACAGTTTAAGCCCTGGAGAAGAGGGGCTGATTCTCCCTTGTTTTGCTCTTCCCACCATGACGTAAGTGGTTATAAGATATCACCACGTCAGAAGTGGGTCTAGTTGCTCCAGGCTGTTCCCCTTACAACCTGACTTTCCACCAAATCGTCAGCCCTGGATCTGGCCAGAGATCTCCATTTTCCCACCCTCCTCCTCCCCGTCAAGCCAGTAATGGGTCTCTGAAAGGCAGCTAAAGGAATGATAAATGGCTTTGCAAGAAGGAGGCTGCCCGTGGAACCATGGTGGCCGGCTGAGCAGTCACTTGTCATGGCCGAAGGCACTGGGCCATGTTTGCAGATGCACTGCGCTGTTTGCCCCGTTGCCTGGTGGCTGCTGTGATATGTTTATCCTTCTCCTGAGCTGGGTGAACTGCTGTTCCCTCGTGCTGCAAAGTTCAGACGAGGTGCTGGAGCTCACTGGCTATAAAAAGTGATGGCCCAGCTGGTGTGCCAACTGCTCTGCGGGAGCGGTTTGTGCAACTGGGGGTGCAGAGCCCGTGAGGGAGCAAGAAGGGATGCGTGGGTGCTGCAGGGTCAGCTCTCCAGCTGAGCAGCAAGCTCCTCCCGTGCGGTGTTCATGCCAGCGTCACTGCCTGCACAGGAGCGTGTTGCTGGCACGCTCCTCACTGAGCTGTCCCTGCACATGGGTGACGTGTGTGCACGGGGTGTGCGGTGACCCCTGAACTGTATGCACTTTGGCGGTGAGGGCAGGGAACAGCCTCCTCCTGCTGAGCACGTAGTGGAGGTGGCCATGCTGGACCAGTGGCCACCCAGCACCTCTCTGAGGATGCAGAGGGTGGAAGAGGAATCAGCCGGGTGAAAGCGGAGCAGCTGCTCATCAGCAGCCATGCCCACCCTTGGAGGTGTTGGCTGTGCAGGGAACCCCCTACGCGACCCTCAGGGGTCTCACGTGAGAGAGGGCTTTGCGAGACCGCTGGCCTTTCCCCATGCCACCAGGAGAAGTGTGCATCCCCCTGGCCCCGCTTAGCTCATGATCAGCCATGGGGAGCAGCCGGCCGCATAGGTCCATGCGTTTCCCTCTTCTCCCCCAGCCCCCCAAGATAGGGGCTGTTTGCGCGGGGCCGCACACGCAGGATCCGTGCTGGCGGAGGCCGGGAGCAGAGGGGCTG